>NC_068441.1:13608043-13908043 GCF_023373465.1 Oncorhynchus keta
TATATACAATGTGTGCAAAAGGCATGAGGAGGTAGGCGAATAATCTATTTAAAATGCCACTCTCACATCTGAACTTCAACACACGCACTTACCACACACACATAGCCAGTGTTCAGAGTTTAGACTACAAGGTGACTAGAGGAGGGAAGTCCATGGAGTCCCAGAGAAACTCACACTTTGTGCCAATAAGTAAATGACAGGGAACTTGTTTCTGTTTGCCTCATGGAGCTTTGGAACATGTTCCTCTAAAGTGAAGTCGACATGAGAGCGAGAATGCAGTGTGTTAGCTTTTTAAACAAGGACATAGGCCAGACAGTCACAAACACAACTCACCCACTAACACGCAACACTGCCTCCACTCACTTATAACATGCAACACCTAACACTACTAGATGAGGAACAAACCACCAGACTGAATACTGGTTGTTACTGTGTTTCTAAAAAAAGACCCCAGAGAAGTTTCACGAGAGGGTCAGCTCTGAGCTCAGTCTGTGGCTTTGAATAACTTAAGTGTGGGTAAATGCGTTGCCCAAAGTAGGACAAGAGAAGGGTTTTGAATGGAAGCAGTGGACGCAAAAAGCAATTCATATTGTATCTGGTGCCCTGCCATTGAACTGTTCTACTCCAGTGAGACAGACCGTCTGGCCATTATGACTGTAGGATGGCGCAAGTGTGCCACTGCCATGGGGACTGATGTCATTTTGTTTCACCCTAGAACTTCTCAGACACTCCCTTCAAAGAAAGAAAATAGGCCTACTTGTGGAAGACGATTCCTTCCAGGCAGAGCCACAGGACCCGCATATGCCCCTCATTATTCAGTGATGTAAGGGAGACTAATCAGCATACTGTAGTAGGCCTAGACCACTTCCTATGGACGTTGGGCGTTTCTGCCCTAATGAAGTCTCCACTGCGCCACTCTCAAGGGGGTAGCAGTGAACAATGCATGCAATACAATACCCCTGTGGTTTACATATCTTTCCACACTAAAAAGTTGGAATAATACTGTGAAATTCTGAATATGATAATAATGCTATTTTAGTTTAAGAGCTGTTTGAAAAGACGGCCTGAAATATCAGCCTTGGTGGGATGACGTTTTGGTAACATCACCATGCAGTAAATTAGTTAATAGACCAATAACAAAGAGTTTCAAACCTCTCTGCCAATAACAGTACATTTTCAGTTTCCCCCCCTGACTAATCCCACCCAGACAGTCCTAGCAAAATTCTTGCTTTAGAAATTGCCCTTTTGCTAAGAAGCTATTTTTGTTTAATTCTGACCATTTTAATTGAGGAAGATACTTAAGTACAGTAAGGTACTTAATTGTTACGCAGAAATTATTTGATAAAGGGATAAAATGGATGCATTCATTCTTTAGAAAGTCGTTTGGTCTATGCACAATGTACTTCTTATGAATGCACATACTATTTTCTTCATAAACTACTTAAAATGGATGACTAGAAGGGTAGATTTGAACACATTGATTTAAATAAGTCTTACTGTGGGCTATTGTTGCACATTTTGGAGAATATTCAGAGGTGGAAACTTTCCATGGGAATTAACGGGAATATATTTATATATTATAGTTTTTTTACATTGGATATATTTACCATATCATATGGAGACAGTAGTAGACATAATTGCTAATTATTAAATCCTTCCAATAGAAAAAAAAAACTTTAGTTTAATTAAATAAGTTGACTCTTCAAATGGTATGATTTCACTGAACAACAAAAGGGAATATTGAATGATCCCCCAAATGATCCATCGCATCTCCCAAAAACGTTTTCAACATACATCTGTAAAATGATAGTCTAGAAACTAAAGGGGAAAGAGCCTCAGATCCACCAAGTCCCTTCCACCAGGTGGCTGATGAGATGTTGGCACGACTGCCATATTGCATATCCATCCCAAAGCCCTTGCTTGGAAGTGTACTTCGCCTGACTGCCAAGAACCTTGCCCTCATCCAGACCAAGGTGGCAAGACACGGTAGAGATGACACCATAGGCCTTGTTGATCACCAGACAGGATGCTCTTGTCTACTTGGGGTCCAACATGTACGGTGTATGTGCTTCATTTTGATGTATTTCAGAACTGCAGTTTCCTCTGCTTGAAGCAACATTGAAAAACAAGGGCAGTACGGATTTCTTCTTACATCTGCAAGCAGAGTCTGGTCATCAGACAGGATGGCATTGTCTCCCTCATTCCGTGCGATGGCGTTGCTGTAGGTTTCAGGAGTTTCAGGCTGCTTACCACTCTCTCCCAAAATAAATCATCCAGAAGGATCCTCTTGATGGGGATGTACATATCGGTAGACTGTGATATGGCCAACTCTTGGAGAGACTCCTTCCCCTCCAGGAGGGGAACAACATGATGACAATACCACCCCAAAGGGTGTTGCTGGGCAGCTTCAATGTGGTGCTCTTATTCTTCTCACTTTGCTTGGTGAGGTAGATTGCGGCTGTAACTTGATTACTTTTCACATGCCTAACCATTTCCTTGGCTCTCTTGTAGAGTGTATCCATTGTTTTCAGTGCCATGATGTCCTTGAGAAGCAGATTCAATGCATGAGCACCACAGCCAATGGGTGACCAAGCAGCCTTCATGGTCGCAGAATTGTCTGTCACTAGTGCAAATACCTTCTGTGGTCCAATGTCATTAATGACTGCCTTCAGCTCATCTGCAATGTAGAGACCGGTGTGTCTGTTGTCCCTTGTGTCTGTGCTCTTGTAGAATACTGGTTGAGGGGTGGAGATGATGTAGTTAATTATTCCTTGCACACAAACAATCGACCACCCATCAGAGATGATTGCAATACAGTCTGCTTTCTCTATGATTTGCTTGACCTTCACTTGAACTCTGTTGAACTCTGCATCCAGCAAATGAGTAGATAAAGCATGTCTGGTTGGAGGGGTGTATGCTGGACGAAGAACATTCAGAAATCTCTTCCAATACACATTGCCTATGAGCATCAGAGGTGAACCAGTTGCATAAACAGCTCGAGCAAGACTTTTATCAGCATTTCTCTGACTACGTTCCTCCATTGAGTAAAAAAAACTTCTGATTCCAGGAGGACCATGAGTTGTTGCTATCGATAAGGTGTCTGATTCATAATTTTCACCTCGAATAGAAGTAGAGGTACTTTTGTCGGAGGTTGCTTGTAGTGAGGGAACTTTATGCACTTGGTCAGATTCTGTATCTTTGTTGCATTCTTCTCCTATGATTTGGCACAGTATTTGCAAATGTACACAGCTTTTCTTTCTACATTAGCTGCAGTGAAGTGTCTCCACACATCAGATAGTGCTGTGGCATTTTCCTGTAAAGATTAGAGAAAAATGAGTAAAGAAACAACAAATACAATTCCATGTCCAGATAAATAGTTAAGCAGCTAGATTAAACAACTCCTTTTGTAAACTAAATGTTTTAAAATGAAGCATGTATGGAAACAGGTGACTTAACATTCCTCAGTTAGCAGGCTCAAACAAGCTAAATCCCACATGGTAGCAAAAACTAACTAGCAGAAATTGTTAACAAGATAGAAATGATTTTAAACAGATTTTGCTGTAGGCTACTATTTAGTTGGGTGGGCTCAATACCATATCATTACTGTGCAAGAGCTTGAGAATCAGCTGTACATGTGATGGAAGAGTGCACGGTGTATGCAGAGGGTTGCAATTCCATTGAATTGGGGATAGTTTAACCAAAATTTGCCACAAGACCTAGAATTGCCTTATGTTTATCCCACAAAAAGGTTCACAGTTATAAACTAACTAACTTTGAAGAATTTAAGCAAAATTCCCCGGCTTAATTTCCCTTGGTAAATTTCCGTGAATTTCCTGGAAAGTTTACGACCCTTTGCAACCCTACTGTGGGCTAACTTATTGATATTCACACTGTCATGCAGCCTACTGTAGATATGTGTTATAAGAAGTGTGGGTTTGACCTTGTTGCCTTGCTTCCCCTGTGAGGTTAAGCAGGGTCAGAGTTCCTCCCTTCAGTTGGTCGTGGATGCCATTGAGATGGCCTAGTGCTCTCAGCCCGTTTCCTCTCTCCTCTTCTCATGAATGATGGAGAGGCTCCCAGGCAGCTCTGTTTGAGAGTTAGTGCTTCGGTTTGGCCTTGTCAGACCCCTCGCACCACTAAGTCAGATGGCAGCAGCCCCTCCCCTTCCACTCCTCATCTGCATCAGCCTTCAGTCAACCCTTACTTGTCAGGATTCATTTTTTAAAGGATGTCTGAAATATGGCTTGTTTGATCAGCCCCTCAGACTTTGTTACACTTGAGGAGGCCTTCATTATTCATCAGCGGGGCTTGTAGTGGATCACGACGGGATTACGCCTGCTGGAGTCACACACACGTTCATAAGCAGGGATGGAATAAGAAAAGAGAAATTAATTATCATTTGCAAAATGCATTATCATGTGGCAAGTGACTCTTTTTGCTTCTTGAAAGTACAATATCTTGAACTTGACTGCTGACAAGCAAAACATTTTAGGACTATCATCAGTGGACTAATGGGAATTTTTTGTTGTGCAAAATATAGTTTTTAAGTAGATTTTACTTTTAAGTCTTGGAAATTCGGCACAGTTTAATATATATATATATATTTTTTTAGCATTCTGAATTTCCATTACGGCAAAGGCTTTGTTTTCCTTAACGATGTTAGACTGACTGCAGTCGGGGTAATGTGCCCATCTGACAACACTGAGGGCGTTTAACCTTAACACAGGTGTCTCACAGTAAAACCTGTCTGTTTAATAGTGCCAACAGCTGGAGCTGACAGCCTAGCTGCATCTGCTGACTGAGCAAACAGTTTGAACACATCCTAGGCCTGTCTACCGGTCTCATTATGGGGGATGGAGAGGCAGGGAAAAGGGAGGCAGAAAGGGTGGAGAGATGGGAATGAATGCACTCTGGAGAACTGAACATAAGTAAGGCTTAATCAGACACACCTGCACTTCCGGTATGGTTATTCCTCTAACCGAGAGTCAGTCAAACCTTTATCAACGTTTGGGCATATTTATAATTCCTGAACATCACCAGATGTTGAAACAGCGGCTTGTGCAGTGCAAAGTAATCTTTGCATGTAGGCCTAATTTGAAACAGAAACAGAAATCTTAAGCTGTCACTAAGGATACTCCTCACAGAAAACCTGTGCCTGTTTAGCCATATTCTTAGTAGTAGTAGTAGTAGTAGTAGTAGTAGTAGTAGTAGTTGTACTTTCCGGGGAATAGAAAACCAAGGTTAATCTCTCATGGCCTCAACTGCTCCCTGATGTTGGATTCCTTCTAGCTTCCTAGTGTTTAGCTAATTACGTCTTCCACTAAATATTTGGTTACTTTTAACAAAACATTTCAGCAATTCTCTCTCTCTCTCTCTCCCTCTTTGCCGCTGTCTCCCTCTCTGCAGTGTGCACGGGTGAGTTCCAGGCGATGGCTGAACCTGCAGGAGTATCAGAGCAAGAAGCTGATGCAGGAGAGTGGGGTTACAGTCCAGCGCTTCTACGTGGCTGACAATGCCCCCGACGCCCTGCAGGCTGCCAAGAGACTCGGTGAGTGGACATAACACACTTAGGCCCAGCCTACACTAAAACTGCAGTCTACTGCAACACTGGGTGTCATTCAGACTTAAACCATGACAATATGCTCTAGGGCTACACAGGGCCAAGGTTGCAGGAGTGGCATTAATCAAACATGGTATATTGTGTAAAGCAAACAAAATCTTTGTAGATTCCGGTGTCACTATTCTGCGGTTTGTTTGAGGAGCATCCTGACACTGTCGTCGCTCTGTTACAGCTCTGTTTACGTAGCAATCCCCAGACAGCCAGCCCTCTTCCAGACGTGCAAACTGCTGTGGTTAATCTTGGCTGAAGTGTTATCAAGTTTAATTGTGTGTGTGAGGTTTGTTTGGGAGCAGGGCCCATGTTCCTTGTGCTCAGTGATCATACAGGCTCAATTCTCGTCACCCCACTCAACCATACTAATTATTTTCACGCACGCACTCTCTCTTCAGATTCACTTTCACTTCTTCTCGCTCTCTCTCTGTCTGCCTTTCTGTATTAATAAGATTTTATTACACACACACACACACACACACACACACACACACACACACACACACACACACACACACACACACACACACACACACACACACACACACACACACACGTTATTCTATCCTCGTGGGGACCTCAAATTAATTTCCATTCAAAATCCTATTTTCCCTAACCCTTACCATAGCCCTGACCTTATCTGGAACCGTGGTCCTTCTGTAGCTCAGTTGGTAGAGCATGGCGCTTGTAACGCCAGGGTAGTGGGTTTGATTCCCGGGACCACCCATACATAGAATGTATGCACACATGACTGTAAGTCGCTTTGGATAAAAGCGTCTGCTAAATGGCATATATATACCCTAAACCTTACTCCTAAACGCCTAGAAGAACCAACACACATACACACACACTCATATTTTTAATTCAGTGTCCATGTTGTGGACAGCCATCTCAAGCACATTGTTGTTGGCCAGTGAGATGTTGGGCACTAAGGGCCTGCCTGGGGAGTTCTCAGTGTCTTGGCGGTGATGTGAGCCAAGATAAACGGAGGAGGAGGTGTAATATCTCTGTGACAGTCCCAGTTGTGCTCTCTTTCACTCAGCGTTGAGAGAAGGGGACATGCAGTTGGACGGGGCCCAGATATTGAGCCCTCAGCAGACCTCTACTCTGCCCAGACCCTTTGGCTGCTGTAATCTCTGCTTATCTCAACCAACACAATGGGCTTTGCTGCTGTCCTGTAGTGTCCATGTTCACTGCTCTATACTGTAGCTCTCTCTCTCTGTCGTCTCTCTCTCTGTCGTCTCTCTCTCTGTCGTCTCTCTCTCTGTCGTCTCTCTCTCTGCTCTGTCTCTCTCTCTGCTCTGTCTCTCTCTCTGCTCTGTCTCTCTCTCTGCTCTGTCTCTCTCTCTGCTCTGTCTCTCTCTCTGGTCTGTCTCTCTCTCTGGTCTGTCTGTCCTTAACTTCTTGGTGACAGGGGGCAGTGTTTTCACGTTCGGATGAAATGCATGCCCAAATTCAACTGCTTGCTACTCATCCCCAGAAGATAAGATATGCATATCATTAGTATATTTGGATAGTAAACACTCTGCAGTTTCTAAAACTGTTTGAATCATGTCTGTGAGTATAACATAACTTATTTATCAGGTGAAACCCCAAGGACAAACCATTCAGATTTTTTCTTTGAGGTCACTCTCTTTTCAATGGGTTTTCATTGGGAATTGAAGGGACCTTCTTGCAGTTCCTATTGCTTCCACTGGATGTCACCAGCCTTTAGAAATTGGTTGAGGTTTTTCCTTTGTGTAATGAAGAAGTACGGCCTTGAAGTGTACTGTTAGATAGAGGCGCGTGACCAGAAAGCATGCTACAGTTTGTATTCCTCCTGTATTGAACACCCAGTCTTCAATTTGATCGATTATTTACGTTAAAAAATACCGAAAGTTGTATTACAGAAGTGTATTACAGAAGTAGTTTGTCAAAACATTTCAAAGTTTACAGGTAACTTTTGAGATATTTTGTAGTCACGTTGCGCAAGTTGGAACCGGTGTTTTTCTGGATCAAACGCGCCACATAAATGGACATTTTGGATATATATTGACGGAATTAATCGAACAAAAGGACCATTTGTGATGTTGATGGGACATATTTGAGTGCCAACCAAAGAAGCTCGTCAAAGGTAAGGCATTAATTATATTTTTATTTCTGCGTTTTGTGTCGCGCCTGCAGAGTTGAAATATGCTTTTCTCTCTTTGTTTTCTATGGTGCTATCCTCAGATAATAGCATTGTTTGCTTTCGCCGAAAAGCCTTTATGAAATCTGACATGTTGGCTGGATTCACAACATGTGTAGCTTTAATTTGCATGTGTGATTTAATGAAAGTTTGATTTTTATAGTAATTTATTTGAATTTGGCGCTCTGCATTTTCCCTGGCTTTTGGCCAGGTGGGACGCCGTCCCACATATCCCAGAGAAGTTACCTTCTTGGGGCACCCATCCCGTTAGCAGGATCATTTTCGTCAACATCTGCTGAATTGCAGAGCGCAAAATTAAAATTAAATTACTAAAAATATTACATTTTCATGAAATCACAAGTGCAATATAGCAAAACACAGCGTAGCTTGTTGTTAATCCACCTGGCATGTCAGATTTCTAAAAAAAGCTTTACAGCGAAAGCAAACCAAGTGTTTGTGAGGACATCTGTCTCAGCAGACAAAACATTACAAACAGCTAGCAGCAAAGTAGATTGGTCACGAAAGTCAGAAAAGCAACAAAATGAATCGCTTACCTTTGATCTTTGGATCATTTGCACTCACAAGACACCCAGTTACACAATAAATGTTCCTTTTTGTTTGATAAAGATTCCTTTTTATATCCAAAAACCTCCATTCGGTTGGCGTGTTTTGTTCAGAAATCCACAGGCTCGTGCAGGTCATGACGGGCAGATGAAAATTCCAAATAGTATCCGTAAAGTTCGTAGAAACATGTCAAACGTTTTTTTATATTCAATCTTCAGGTTGTTTTTACAGTAAATAATCAATAATATTTAGCTTTTTTAGCTTTTTCAATAGGAGAGCGAGAGAAAATGTCTGCTCCAAGCTGTTGCGCATGCAAAACTCTATGGACACACAGCCATCCACTGACGCGATGTGATCGTTCTCGCTCATTTTTCAGAATACAAGGCTGAAACTATGTCTAAAGACTGTTCACACCATGTGGAATCCATAGGGAAAGGAATCTGGTTGATACCCCCTTTAAATGGAGGGAAGGCATGCAATGGAACAGGGAGCTTGCAAAATAAGAGGCACTTCCGGGTTGGATTTTCCTTAGGTTTTCACTTGCAATATCAGTTCTGTTAAACTCACAGACAATATTTTGACCGTTTTGGAAACTCTAGAGTGTTTTCTATCCTAACCTGACAATTATATGCATATTCTAGCTTCTGGGCCTGAGAAATAGGCTGTTTTATTTGGGTGCATTTTTCATCTAAATACTTCCCCCTACACTCAACAGGTTAAGGCGTCAGCATGCTTCAGATCGCATACTCCCTTTAAAAGACCTTCAATTGAAAAACAAGAAAAAAGTGGCAATAGTACTGTTTAGTACTATTTTTTGCTGAAGAGATCTTAGTCACGCAATTATACATTCAATTACGATTTTTGGTGCAGTATTATTCAATGAAAAAATGTGCAAATGAGTCGTTTCTCATTGAATGACAACATACCAATCCCTGGTGAAAGGGCATAGATTTTGGCTCCGAACTTCGGCTTACCGCCAGAACAATTTTTCCGTGGCTCGAACCGCAGAAAAACCCCTCACCGAACTCCATAAGGAACAAAAATGTCATCATAATATATGCACAAACTCTACCGAACTGTTTCGGGTGGGAAACATGCGGACGCCTTTTGTGTATTTGTGTCCATCGTCTGCTCTTGGCTTAGTTTTAAAAGGGAGTGACTGGCTATTGATGCCTCGTTAGTGCAGATGACAACGTTTGTCCACTGTGTGTTACACTTCCCAGCCACCTAAGGTCATATGAGTGGATATGTGTGAGAGAAGCTTTCTCTTTAATTTGCTTATTTTAGTTGGAATATGTACTGAGCTGCCGTGCTCCCGGTAGACAGAGAGCCAGTCCTTCTCCAGCCCCAGACTCTGAGCCCAGTATCAGGGTCCCTCTGGAGAGGGGGGGTACAGCAGCATCACTGGGAGTGGACGTGACCATGCGAAACTCAAATGCATTTCTCTCTCATGCGCACACACACACTCTCACACTCTCTCACTCCCCAATATACTCCCCTCTGTCGGGCTCACTTACCCATAAAGCAGTGGACCTGACAGCTCAATTGGAGCTGTGGTATCTGGAGGTCCACTCCTGTACAGTAGAGCTGTGCTCTCGGAGGTGGATGGTGATTGATTTAGCCATTACCACTTAGGATAAATAACGTAGGGGCTTTTCCGCTTAGATCTTCAGCAGCAACTGCTTTTAAAAGATTCAAGCAGCGGTTCTGGCTTTCTGACGTCGTGTCATAACGATCGTCACATCCATGTTTTTGAGCGAGGTGGCCGAACATTTAGTAACACAAACACAGATGGGCCAACCATAACTAGCCAATCGGTCACGCAAAGTAGACACATTTATTGGGCAACTCACTGGGACTGCTGAGTACTGGGTGACTATAGCACCTCTCTCTCGTTTTCCAGAGAGCCACTCTGTGTGACTGACTGACACTGACTTCTGCCTGCCTGCTCAGAGCTAATGACCCAGCAGTACCTGTCCCAAACACAATCCCCCTGCACCGTTCAGTAATCTTTCATTCAGTGTGTGTTTACACACACACACACACACACACACACACACACACACACACACACACACACACCATGCCTCTCAACCACATCAACAATAAGATGGTAGCATTAGAGTATGCAGCGGTCGTGCGCTGATTAGGAAATGGAGTCTCGATAAATCAACCCCGGAGGGGTTTTTGACACTTCATCTAGCAATGCAGTGCCTCACAATGTGCTGTCGAAATATCCCTCTTTTAAAAACCTATAAGATTGTGAATTTGAGAAGGGGCTGCCTATTTTTGGACATTTCTCAAACACAAACCACACATACACACGTCCCCAGCAGCCAATGAGAGCCTGATTATTTGAGCTACTTTGGATATCACAACCCTGTTGACAGATGCACCTGCTGTGTAAATCTTGATGTATTTTCACTCTAAATTCACTATAATACTGTATTTGTCTTGCCCTGCGTGTCCGGGAGCCTTAATGCCTGCCAAGCTTTCTGTCCTCTGAGCAGTTATCAATGAACCAGAGATTGAAAAACATTTGCTCTGAGTTTTGTCTTCTCCACATGTTGAGCTTGTTTGATGAATGAGAGCAATGCATTTTTTACACGCATGCACACACAGATGGCCACGTTCTTTTTCTCACCGCAAATCACGTTTTGCTCCAGTTTCCATTCCATTCGATGTGCAGTATAAGGATTTGTTTTCACATTCATGAAGGGTGCCTTCCTGTATATATTGTCCCACACAGCATACTGTATAATGAATTCAAAATGATTGGGACCCAATTTCTTAGAAGGCATACATGAATGTGGCATACTGTCTGTCTGTTATCCTGCAGTCTTTATCATGCTGTCTCGATTGGCCCAGGTTGAGTTGGCTTGTGTGATCCTATAGGCTTTGTTTTCCTTATTATCTCAAATTAGCTCAGCATACAGCCATCTGTCATATCAGCACTACTGTCATATTTTCTTCATCCTACCACCTGAAGTCTAGCCCCCAGGTGTTTGCTCTTTCTCTCTCTCTCTACTCCTGTTCCTTCTCCTCCCCATCTCTTCTTCTCTTTCTCTCCCTTTGTCTCTTTTCCTCACTGGTTTCAGCTTCGCTCATTCTCTTTCTCCAATTTTACCCTTTTCTCCCTCCCCTGCTTCTTGGGTCATGTTGAACTTATTCAGAATAGATGAACCCGGTAGAATCTCAATTAGAAGAGGCACGGATGTATTAACTAATTTCTCACAGATATGAATATTCAGTGTAAACAGTGCAGCTTTATGCACGGCAGTCATCTCTTGTTAGAGAGAGTTTTGCTATGCCAGTGCACAGCATAATATTGAGATGGCCTGACATTGGACTCACCCTTTGAGGCAGGTATGCCAACACTCCTCCAATGATCTAACAAACTCTTCTACTGTTTGCTTAATAGATTCCATGAAACATGTTTTTATTTCTACCTCACCTGTGTAAAGGCTTTCAGAAAGCTGTGGTGAAGAACAGCACATGCATCAACCATTCATTGTACAGTGATCCATCCCTGATAGGCCTAATTCTTCTGCTCTTCAAACTTGACTCAGACAGGCACTTGATTTGGTCCCAGGCAGTGTGAAAGACTGAAATGTCTCAAATGATATAGAAAGAGTGTAGTGTCCCCTTAAGCCTTTGTTTTCAATCAGGGGGAAAGTGTGGCCATGATATTGTGTCTGCTGTAGAATCCGTTATGGCTCACATCACACATGCCTTGGGCCTACAACCTGTAAATTGAGTGAAGACTAATTTTATACCATGACCCATGATCTTCCCAGAAGAATAGCTGCTTACTGTATCGCTTTCAATGTTCTGAGGTAACGCTATTTAGAGGAGTGGAAGGGGACAATAATGCAATGCTTTATACTTTATATGACAACTTACTAGTACAGCAGTCTGTGTAATAGTTAGAGGTATGAGAAACAATGCCCTCTCTCTGAGTGAATGTTTTTTCTGTAACTAATGCATTCCATGACTTGAAGTGCTTCATGCCTACTGTACCAAACGACAGCCATGCTCTCTACGACCAGGGTTTCACAATCAAATTGTATTTGTCACATGCACTGAATACAACGGTGTAGACCTTAAAGTGAAATGCTTACTTAACCAACAATGTAGTTTTAAGAAAAGGGAAAAAAAATAAGAGTCTATGTGCGGGAGCACCGGTGTCAAGGTAATATGTACATGTAGGTAGAGTTATTAAAGTGACTGCATAGATGATAAGAGAGTAGCAGCAGCATAGAAGAGGGGGGGGCTATTTAAATAGTCTGGGTAGCCATTTGATTAGCTGTTCAGGAGTCTTATGGCTTGGGGGTAGGAACTGTTTAGAAGCATATTGGACCTAGACTTGGCACTCCGGTACCGCTTGCCGTTGGAGAACAGTTTATGACTAGGGTGGCTGGAGTCTTTGATACTTTTTATGGCCTTCCTCTGACACCGCCAGGTATAGAGGTCCTGGATGGCAGGAAGTTTGGCCCCGGCGATGTACTGGGCCGTACGCGCTACCCTCTGTAGTGTGTTGCGGTCGGAGGCCGAGCAGTTGCTATACCAGGCAGTGATGCAACCCGTCAGGAAGCTCTCGATGGTGCAGTTGTAAAACCTTTTGAGGATCTGAGGAACCATGCTAAATATTTTCTCCTGACGGGGAATAGGTTTTTTCATGCCCTCATCATTATTGTCTTGGTGTGTTAGTTTGTTGTTGATGTGGACGCCAAGGAACTTGACGCTCTCAACCTGCTCCGCTACAGCCCCGTCTATGATAATGGGGGCATGCTCGGTCCTCCTTTTCCTGTAGTCCACAATCATCTCCTTTGTCTTGATCATGTTGAGGGAGAGGTTGTTGTCCTTGCACCACACGGTCAGGTCTCTGACCTCCCCCTATAGGCTGTCTCATTGTTTTCGTTGTGTCATCAGAAAACTTAATGATGGTGTTGGGGTCGTGCCTGGCTTTTCAGTCATGAGTGAACATGGAGTACCAGAGGGGACTGAGCATGCACCCCTGAGGGGCCCCCGTGTTGAGGATCAGCGTGGTGGATGTGTTGTTACCTAGCCTTTCCACCTGGGGATGGCCTGTCAGGAAGTCCAGGATCCAGTTGCAGAGGGAGGTTTGAGGGCACTAGGGTGTTGAACGCTGAGCTGTAGTAAATGAATAGCATTCTTACATAGGTGTTCCTTACATAGGTGGGAAAGGGCAGTGTGGAGTGTAATAGAGACTGCATCATCTGTGGATTTGTTGGTGCGTTATGCAAATTGGAGTGGGTCTAGGTATTCTGGGATAATGGTGTTGATGTGAGCCATAACCAGCCTTTCAAAGCATTTCATGGCTACAGACATGAGTGCTACGGGTTGATAGTCATTTAGGCAGGTTACCTTAATGTTCTAGGGCACAAGGACTATGGTGGTCTGCTTGAAACACGTTGGTATTACAGACTCAGACAGGGGGAGGTTTAAAATGTCAGTGAAGACAGTACACATCCTGGTAATCCGTCTGGCCCAGCTGTCCAGAACAGCTGATGCTCTCATGCATGTTTCAGTTTTACTTTCCTCGACGCGAGCATAAAGTTAGTTAGTCAATCTGGTAAGCTTGTGTCACTAGGCAGCTCTCGGTTGTGCTTCCCTTTGTACTCTGTAATAGTTTGTAAGTCCTGCCACATCCGACAAGCGTTGGAGTCAGTGTAGTACGATTCGATCTTCGTCCTGTATTGGAGCTTTGCCTGTTGATGGTTCATCAGAGGGCATGGAGGGATTTCTTACAAGCTCCTGGGTCAGAGTCCCACTCCTTGAAAGCGGCAGATCCAACCTTTATCTCAATGCAAATGTTGCCAGTAATCATGGCTTCTGGTTGGGGTATGTACTAGAGGTCGACAGATTAATCGGAATGGCCGATTTCAAGTTTTCATGACAATCGGAAATCGGTATTTTTGGGCGCCAATTTTATTTATTTTATTTTTTAAATGTAAATTAAATTTTTAGAAATTATACCTTTTTATTTAACTAGGCAAGTCAGTTAAGAACACATTCTTAGTTTCAATGACGGCCTAGGAACGGTGGGTTAACTGCCTTGTTCAGGGGCAGAACAACAGATTTTCACCTTGTCAGCTCGGGGGATCCAATCTTGCAACCTTACAGTAACGAGTCCAGCTCAATAAGGACCTGCCTCTCTCGTTGCACTCCACAAGGAGACTGCCTGTTGATTTTCCCATGATGTCAAGTAAAGAGGCACTGTAGGCCTGTAGGTCAAGCAAAGAGTTTGAAGGTAGGCCTTGAAAAACACCTCCAATTGACTCAAATGATGTCAATTAGCCAATCAGAAGCTTCTAAAGCCATGACATAATTTTCTGGAATTTTCCAAGCTGTTTAATGGCACAGTCAACTTAGTGTATGTAAATTTCTGACCCACTGGAATTGTGATACAGTCAATTATAAGTTAAATAATCTGTCTGCAAAAAGTTTGAAAGTACTTATCATACACAAAGTAGATGTCCTTACTAACTTGCCAAAACTAGTTTGTTAACAAGAAATTTGTGGAGTGGTTGAAAACGAGTTTTAATGACTCCAACCTAAGTGTAGGTAAACCTCCGTCTGTCTGTCTGAACCGACACCTCCCAAATAAATATATATTTTTTACATTTACAGCTGTGTAATGGTGATACATGTCCATTGGGAGGTGTCGGCAGGGTAATGTTTGTTGGGGGTAGAACATCCTTAAGGGTATCCTCAAGGATGGGGCAGTGGTAGGAAGTCCGGGAGGCAGGAGGGGGAGAGAGGGAGGAGGTTACTGCCTTTTGGCTATTCAGACTCCTGATGGTCTGGGGGTAGAAGCTATAGGCCAGTCTGACTGTTTTTAATAGTCCTATGATACTCCTATACTGCCCCTGTCTGAGTGATGGCCGTGGAACAGCCGTGGCTCGGGTGGCTGAGGTCCTTGATGGTCTTCCTGCAGCAGCTGGTGTTGTAGATCTTTTGGAGGGCAGGCAGTGTGCATCCAATGGCGTGTTCGGCTGAGTGTACCACACTCTGTAGAGCTTTGCGGTCAGGTGCGGAGGAGTTACTATACCAGGCTGTGTTGCAGCCTGACTATTCTCTCAATGGTGCTTCTGTAGAATACTATGAGGGCCTTCAGGGAGAGGCCAAATGTCTTCAGCCTGCTGAGGTTTGTGAGGTTTGACTATTTCAGCTCATCGTAGATGTGTATGTCGAGGAACTTGAAGATTTTGACTGTCTTCACGACGGCCCAGTTGAGGATGGGGGTGCTCCCAACCTAGTTCCTCCTGAAGTCCACGATCAGCTCCTTTGTTTTTCTGATGTTGGGGTAGAGTTTTTACCTGGCACCATGGCATCCGGGTGCCTATGTCCTCTGTGTAGGCAGTTTCATCGCTGTTGGTAATCCGGCCTACTACTGTCTTGTCGTCAGCGAACTTGATGAGGGAGTGTGAGGCCACGCAGTCATGGTTAGAAAGGGAGTACAGGAGGGGACTGAGGGCACCCTCGTGGGGCCCCCGTGATGAGGTTCAGTTTGGAGGAGATCATGTTGTCTACCTTCACTACCTGGGGGCGGCCGCCAGGAAGTCCAGAACCCAGTTGCATAGGGAGGTGTTCAGTCCCAGGGTTGTGAGCTTTGATGACTTTACAGGGCACTGTGGTATTGAAGGCCGAGCTGTAGTCGATGAACAGCATCCTCACATATATGCATTCCTTTTGTCCATGTGGGTAAGGGCATTGGCAATTGCGTCATCCGTGGACCTGTCAGGGTGGTAGGTGAATTGGAGAGGGTTGAGTGTGTCGGGAAGGGAGGTGATGTGGTCTTTGACTTACTTCAGTCATCACAAAGTGGTTAGAGACGCGAGTGCTAATGTAGATGTATGCCCCAGGAAGACCCCATTGTGTGAGATTATATGTGTAACGGTTTTCTAGGTGTGGTGAAGGAGAGTCGGACCAAAACGCAGCGTGTAGATTGCGATCCATGTTTATTGAAACAAACGTAACACGAATCTAAAATACGAACACTACAAAAACAATAAATGTAACGAAAACCGAAACAGCCTATACTAGTGTGAACTAACACAGAATAAGGACATCAAGACACTAAGGACATCAAGACACTAAGGACATCAAGACACTAAGGACAATCACCCACGACAAACTCAAAGAATATGGCTGCCTAAATATGGTTCCCAATCAGAGACGACGATAAACACCTGCCTCTGATTGAGAACCACTCCAGACAGCCATAGACTTTGCTAGATACCCCACAAAGCTACAATCCCAATACCAACACCAAAACTCCAAGACAAAACACACCACAATACAAAAACCCCATGCCACACCCTGGCCTGACCCAATACATAAAGATAAACACAAAATACTTTGACCATGGCGTGACAATATGAGTATGTTTATGCCCAGTGTGTGCAATGTTCCTGTGTTTGTATAACACCCACTTTCTTTCATAAAGTTGCAGCTGCAGCCAGCTACAATAACCTGCTCAGGCCCCAATCACTAATAGAATGTGTGAGTGTGCGCTGTGAAGGAAAGCAAAACAAAAAGCCACCTCTGCTGTTACGGAAATCTTTGAGTTTGGATCATAAATAGACATAATTACATCTCTGATTTGTGTGTCTGTGGTAAAACAATTGGAATGGCTCTCAAATTATTTTGTAAATACATTATGAGGAATTTGAGCTGCGTTTCAGGGACCTCACAAATCAAAATGTAATTTTGGACTTATGACGGCTGATATTGCGGGAGGAACATTACCGTGGCTCACACTTTAGGCCCTGATGCGTCGCCTCGCCAACGCTCCCAACACTTGTTCAGGCAGGAGGTATGGCGCCATTATTTTGGTAATGTTGCCTCTAAATTGCTTGTTTTATTAGGGCTATTCCGCGCTCCATTGAGCAGTAAATTTGTAATAAGAAATACAATGACTTTTTCTTCTTCTCGGTCTCGGTTGTGCATTCGTTCCAGTTTTATAAATTCCTTTGTCTGGACTGCGGCATACATTGGGGCCCATTCTCATTGCATTCTATTACGCTGCACGCTGTTTGATAATGATGCTTTTCCCACCAATGACTGGAAATGACTTGGGATGAGGCCTGCATTCTAGCCATGCTAAAACACACAGGAGTAGGACTAGATGTAGTCCTACCTAGGGCTGTTGCAGTGACCGTATTACCGGCACTCATAAGTCATGACTGCAGTAAAATTCCACTTGACCGGTCAGTCACGGTAATCTCCTTTTATGCACTCTGGACATGCTTTGGTAGTACCCAACTTTCTAGCAGCCATGGGGTCCTAATGGCCTGGTACTCAGGGCTCTATTGTCCCTCTAACCACTGACATAAATGCAATCGAAAATCACATCAAACATGTATCATCTAAACAGTGTCCTGCTTTTAAAACACCACTGTGATGATCAATTTAAAGAAAGAAGTTCAGTAGCAGGTTGAAATTGTAAAACATGGTCGTTGTGGATGTAGTTTAAAAGCCTGACATAACAAAATGTATAGTGCTTTCTAAGGTGATGATTAATTAAAAACACCAAAATGCATATTAGAGCTTATACATTGGCTTATGAGCCCAAGCCCGAAAAGAAACCTGAATTAAAATTGATTGTGCCGTTATGCAATACATAGCCTACTGCATATTATGCATGGCAGAAAAACATAACAAAATATACAAAAATAAAACATAACATCATTTGTCTAGCCTATATTCTAAAATTAAACACATTTGAGTAATCTCCTTTGAGTGTGGACCATATTATTATGCATACTGGATGAACTGGTTACCTTATGCTACCTCCAAAATGTCTGGGAGAGAACCCATAGCCCTAGGCCAGGGCTGCCCAACCCTCTTCCTGGAGATATAATGTCCTGTGGGTTTTCGGTCCAACCCTAATTTAGCATATCTGATTCAGCTAGTTAAGGTCTTGTTGAGCAGCTAATTAGTAGAATCAGGTGTGTTAAATCAGGGTTGGACTGAAAACTCACAGGACGGTAGATCTCCAGGAAGAGGGTTGAGCAGCCCTGCCCTAGGTGATTCTGTTGGTTCATCGATTGTGCAGGGTGGATTACAGTTAGCCTAGAGTTGTAGTGAATTTGTATTTGTAATAGCCTCGTAAAAGGGATTTTTTTTCATAATTGTTTGGATGATACAATCTTTAGCTATACAGGATCTCACCACGATGCATTTCCGTCTTCTCCCCTCGCTTCTTTATTCCTTTCTCGAGTGCCCAGATAGAGGGGCTGTCAACAGATTAGTGAAATATGTTTAGTTGTGAAAACATGTTATTATCAATGTTCCCGAACAGATTTCACTCGATTTCCCAAATTAATCACTGGGTAGCTGCAGGAACCAGGTTTGAGAGCCCATGGTATTCAAAGTTTGTGCGGAATATCACCTATCGCACAGTGAAAGCATGCTCCTTAAACAGTAGTTGATGCTTGGAGTGAAATAAGGGTTCTTCTATTTATTTCTCAGCTGCTCATATGCTCATCTAAAAAACTGAAGTAGCCTACCTAGAATCATTGAAAAACGGACCGGCGGGAAAGCATGGCCTCCATTCACTATTCGAGTGCATCCTGCCCATTGGATAATGGGCCATTCTAATCTAAACTCATTTTACATATTAGTAAAGACAAGATTAAATTGAGAATAGTCTGATGGGTGAAAATATGATCACTTGATGAGGAGGACAGCTGTACAGTCACCAATAGCCTTTAGTTGCATGTTGCATATGTTCAGATTTTTAAGTCATTCTCAGGTTTGTGTCACTCACAACTAAAGTTGCCAAAACTCTAAATCTAGTGTGTCGGACATGTTTCAAATGATCACTTTACTCTCAACATAGCCACTTCATATGCGGAATGGGAAAAATACTTTATTTATTAAATTATATTATTCTTACTATCATATCATATAAAATAGCCTATATTGTCTGCTAAATGAACTAGTGTACAGTTTATGGCATGCCACATAGCCAGATAACATACAGTAAGCCAACTCATATTCTGTTTTTTCTGAAATACATTTTCTTCACATAATGTTTCTGCAGACCTGCCTAAAATAAATAAAGGATTCATTGTGATGGTGTCTAATTGATTTATTATTTTATTTATTTATTCTTTCTAAATGTAGATGTTCCAACGGCGTACATCAGCGGCTTGTATGTGTGGAGGTCTGGAGATGCTGAATGTGTTTGTTAATTAACGGTCAATTACCGGTAGACCGGCAGACTTTTGCATGACAATAACCTGCTGACAAAATGTTAACCGGCACAGCCCTAGTCCTAACCTGGCATACATAGTTAAAATAAATTGCGTTCCCCATCAACTTTAGAAGTAGCCTTATTAATTGATTAACATCAAACGGTATGATATTGTCTTGAGTATCCAATGAGCCGTCAGATTCCGTGCAACCCCTGTCTCTGCTGAGTGAGGGATTTGGAGAAGACTGGAGTCTGAGCATTGTAAAGCTGGCCAACATGGATGGACTCTCCTAGTCTCTGTCCACACCTTCCTCCTTAGCCAGCCAACACTGCCTCACACAAACTTCAAGCACTGTTAAGCCCACTGTTATCTCCCCCTCTAGAAAACAAGCCTGTCGTTTGAGGAGTGCAAGCACTCACAAATACAACGAGAGCTGGAGTGTTGTCTCCAGCAAGATCACTCCTGTCTTGTGTTTATCAGAAGTGTTGGGATCAGGTTCCGGCACAGCTGGACCTAATACATCCTTTTATACTAGCCAAGTGGACAGGACAGCACTATTGTACTATCTGATACCTGATGCTTTCAACTATGGGGCATTTCCACTTGAGACTTACCCCATTGTTTTACCAAAAAGGATCAGACTTTTGTGTTTCCAGCCTCCTCGGAACGGCTCTGTCTCACCGTGCCATGGCCTCGGTGGACCTGCTCTGACTTGGGGAAAAGGCCAGTCCACTGGTACTGTTCAGCCTGCATTGACTTAACAAAGGCGAACTGAGCTAGGGCTGCACAATTAATCGATTGCACATTGTAATCGCAATATTGACATGTGCAGTATCTATATTGCAATAGTCCTCTTTAAAATAACCAATCTCAAATCAAATAAGTTTATTTGTCACGTGCGCCGAATACAATAGGTGTAGGCCTTACAGTGAAACGCTTACGTACAGGCTCTAACCAATAGTGTGAAAAAAAAGGTGTGTGTGTGTGTAGGTAAGTAAAGAAATAAAACAACAGTTAACTTGGAACTACCCATCCCGGATCCGGGAGAATTGTCATCAACTACACTAATTAGCATAAAATATTACTAGAAAATATTCATATTCATGAAATCACAAGTGAAATATAGCGAAACACAGCGTAGCCTTTTGTTAATCGCCCTGTCATCTCAGATTTTGAAATTATGCTTTACAGCCAAGCAAGACAAGCGTTTGTGTAAATTTATCGATAGCCTAGCATAGCATTATGTCCAGCTAGCAGCAGGAAGCTTGGTCACAAATCAGAAAAGCAATCAAATGAACCGTTTACCTTTGATCTTCGGATGTTTTCACTGACGAGACTCCCAGTTAGACAGCAAATGTTCCTTTTGTTCCATAAAGATGTATTTTTATACCCGAAATACCTCCATTTGTTGGTGACGTTATGTTGAGAAATCCACCGGAAATAGCCGTCACGACAACGCCGAAAAATCTTCCAAATTATATCCATAATATCGACAGAAACATGGCAAATTATTTTATATTCAAACCTCAAGGTGTTTTTCAAATATCTATTCGATAATATATCAACCAGGACAATTGGCTTTTCAGCAGGAGCGAGAGGAAAAATGACTACCTCCGTCTTTTACGCAAGAATCACTCTGAGAGCCCTCAGCTGGCCACTTACGCAATGTAGTCGTTTACTCTCATTCTTCAACATAAAGGCGTGAAACTACGTCTAAATGCTGTAGACACCATAGGGAATACGTAGAAAAAGGAATCTGGTTGATATCCCTTTCAATGGCCAATAGGGATGCATAGGAACACAACAGTTTCAAAATAAGAGGCACTTCCTGATTGGATTTTCCTCAGGGTTTCGCCTGCAATATCAGTTCTGTTATACTCACAGACAATATTTTTATGTTATACTCACAGAGAATAAACTACAAACCACAGATTTCCCACTTCTTGGTTGGATTTTTTCTCAGGTTTTTGCCTGACATATGAGTTCTGTTATCCTCACAGACATCATTCAAACAGTTTTAGAAACTTCTGAGTGTTTCCTATCCAAATCTACGAATTATAACTTGGGCACGCTTTTTATCCAAAATTCCCAAGGCTGCCCCCTACCCTAGGGAAGTTAAAGTGACTATGCATATATGATAAACAGAGAGTAGTAGTCTTTTTAAAGTGAACATAGTTATCTTTGTATTCACACTGCTCTTGCCTTTGAATGAAGACTCAAATTTTTGTTGCCAGTTCACTTCACCTATTTTGAGGTCTGAGTCCTCTTTGCATTCACATTCTATGTTTCGAGAAAAAACAAGATCTTTTTCCAACATTCACTCGTTGCACTCGGAATGCACTAGGGAGTTTTTTACAAAGTGCAGGACATGCCATTCCATCAATGTTATTGGACAGCTACTGTAGATGTAGCTAATGGATTGCATTTAGTTAAAATATTAGATATAATTGTAATCAGAAGATACTGCATGTAAATATATGTGAATGTTAATGTAAAAGAAGAATAACTGCAGATTAAATAATGCTGTAATTGAAAATCGTACACCCAATGTACACTACTGCCCCTTTAAGAGCTAGAATATATTTAGTACCTTTTTACACTATTCAAATCCCACAATCAAATAAACAGCTAATAAAGCTCTCTTAGCTGAACTAAAAACTCCACACACATTTTGGAATTTCTGTTCATCCTTGACAATCGCTAATCAATATCCCAAAAACACGTTTTTTTCCCACAAACCTGGGGTGTGATCATTATCCAAACGTTCAACTAAAATGAGTGTTGGACAAATTCAGGTAGGTTCCTCCCTGTTTCGTTCCGTCTGCTTCCGTTAAAGAAAAGTTTTGCAACAGAATCGGCATAATGAATACGCCCCTGCGCATCATCTTCTCTCTTTTGTGGCACCAATGTGAGGTGTTATTGCAGGGAAAACACTGTTGCGGTAGTCTGGTGTGAGGGGTTATGACAGGAAATGTTGCAGTAGTCTGGTGTGAGGGGTTATGACAGGGGAAATGTTGCAGTAGTCTGGTGTGAGGGGTTATGATGGGAAATGTTGTTGCAGTAGTCTTGTGTGAGGGGTTATGATGGGAAATGTTGCTGCAGTAGTCTGGTGTGAGGGATTATGACGGGAAATGTTGCAGTAGTCTGGTGTGAGGGGTTATGACGGGAAATGTTGTTGCAGTAGTCTTGTGTGAGGGGTTATGATGGGAAATGTTGCTGCAGTAGTCTGGTGTGAGGGATTATGACGGGAAATGTTGCAGTAGTCTGGTGTGAGGGGTTATGACGGGAAATGTTGTTGCAGTAGTCTGGTGTGAGGGGTTATGACGGGAAATGTTGCAGTAGTCTGGTGTGAGGGGTTATGACGGGAAATGTTGTTGCAGTAGTCTTGTGTGAGGGGTTATGATGGGAAATGTTGCTGCAGTAGTCTGGTGTGAGGGATTATGACGGGAAATGTTGCAGTTGTCTGGTGTGAGGGGTTATGACGAAATGTTGTTGCAGTTGTCTGGTGTGAGGGGTTATGATGGGAAATGTTGCAGGAGTCTGGTGTGAGGGGTTATGACGGGAAATGTTGTTGCAGTAGTCTGGTGTGAGGGGTTATGACGGGAAATGTTGTTGCAGTTGTCTGGTGTGAGGGGTTATGACGGGAAATGTTGCTGCAGTAGTCTGGTGTGAGGGGTTATGACAGGGGAAATATTGCAGTAGTCTGGTGTGAGGGGTTATAATGGGGAAATGTTGTTGCAGTAGTCTGGTGTGAGGGGTTCTGACAGGGGAAATATTGCAGTAGTCTGGTGTGAGGGGTTATGATGCGGAAATGTTGCTGCAGTTGTCTGGTGTGAGGGGTTATGACAGGGGAAATATTGCAGTAGTCTGGTGTGAGGGGTTATAATGGGGAAATGTTGTTGCAGTAGTCTGGTGTGAGGGGTTCTGACAGGGGAAATATTGCAGTAGTCTGGTGTGAGGGGTTATGATGCGGAAATGTTGTTGCAGTAGTCTGGTGTGAGGGGTTATGATGGGAAATGTTGTTGCAGTAGTCTGGCGTGAGGGGTTATGACAGGGAAAATGTTGTTGAAGTAGTCTGGTGTGAGGGGTTATGACAGGGAAAATGTTGTTGAAGTAGTCTGGTGTGAGGGGTTATGACAGGGGAAATGTTGCAGTAGTCTGGTGTGGGGTTATGACAGGGGGAATGTTGTTGCAGTAGTCTTGTGTGAGGGGCTATGACAGGGAAGATGTTGTTCCAGGAGTCTGGTGTGAGGGTTTATGATGGGAAATGTTGCTGCAGTTGTCTGGTGTGTGGGGTTATGACAGGGAAGATGTTGTTCCAGGAGTCTGGTGTGAGGGTTTATGATGGGAAATGTTGCTGCAGTTGTCTGGTGTGAGGGGTTATGATGGGACATGTTGCAGTAGTCTGGTGTGAGGGGTTATGACGGGAAATGTTGTTGCAGTAGTCTGGTGTGAGGGGTTATGACGGGGGAAATGTTGTTGCAGTTGTCTGGTGTGAGGGGTTATGACGGGAAATGTTGCAGGAGTCTGGTGTGAGGGGTTATGACGGTAAATGTTGCAGGGGTCTTGTGTGAGGGGTTATGATGGGAAATGTTGTTGCAGTAGTCTGGTGTGAGGGGTTATGACAGGGGAAATGTTGTTGCAGTTGTCTGGTGTGAGGGGTTATGACAGGGGAAATGTTGTTGCAGTTGTCTGGTGTGAGGGGTTATGACAGGGGAAATGTTGCTGCAGTTGTCTGGTGTGAGGGGTTATGACAGGGGAAATGTTGTTGCAGTTGTCTGGTGTGAGGGGTTATGACGGGAAATGTTGCTGCAGTAGTCTGGTGTGAGGGGTTATGACAGGGGAAATGTTGTTGCAGTTGTCTGGTGTGAGGGGTTATGACAGGGGAAATGTTGCTGCAGTTGTCTGGTGTGAGGGGTTATGACAGGGGAAATGTTGTTGCAGTTGTCTGGTGTGAGGGGTTATGACGGGAAATGTTGTTGCAGTTGTCTGGTGTGAGGGGTTATGACAGGGGAAATGTTGTTGCAGTAGTCTGGTGTGAGGGGTTATGACGGGAAATGTTGCTGCAGTTGTTTGGTGTGAGGGGTTATGACGGGAAATGTTGTTGCAGTTGTCTGGTGTGAGGGGTTATGACAGGGGAAATGTTGTTGCAGTTGTCTGGTGTGAGGGGTTATGACAGGGGAAATGTTCTTGCAGTTGTCTGGTGTGAGGGGTTATGGCAGGGGAAATTTTGCAGTTGTCTGGTGTGAGGGGTTATGACATGGGAAATGTTCTTGCAGTTGTCTGGTGTGAGGGGTCATGACAGGGGAAATGTTGTTGCAGTTGTCTGGTGTGAGGGGTTATGACAGGGGAAATGTTGTTGCAGTTGTCTGGTGTGAGGGGTTATGACAGGGGAAATGTTGTTGCAGTTGTCTGGTGTGAGGGGTTATGACGGGAAATGTTGTTGCAGTTGTCTGGTGTGAGGGGTTATGACGGGAAATGTTGCTGCAGTAGTCTGGTGTGAGGGGTTATGACAGGGGAAATGTTGCTGCAGTAGTCTGGTGTGAGGGGTTATGACGGGAAATGTTGTTGCAGTTGTCTGGTGTGAGGGGTTATGACGGGAAATGTTGTTGCAGTTGTCTGGTGTGAGGGGTTATGACAGGGGAAATGTTGCTGCAGTAGTCTGGTGTGAGGGGTTATGACGGGAAATGTTGTTGCAGTTGTCTGGTGTGAGGGGTTATGATGGGAAATGTTGCTGCAGTTGTCTGGTGTGAGGGTATATGACACGGGAAATGTTGTTGCAGTTGTCTGGTGTGAGGGGTTATGACGGGAAATGTTGTTGCAGTAGTCTGGTGTGAGGGGTTATGATGGGAAATGTTGTTGCAGTTGTCTGGTGTGAGGGGTTATGATGGGAAATGTTGTTGCAGTTGTCTGGTGTGAGGGGTTATGATGGGAAATGTTGCTGCAGTTGTCTGGTGTGAGGGGATATGACAGGGGAAATGTTGTTGCAGTAGTCTGGTGTGAGGGGTTATGATGGGAAATGTTGTTGCAGTTGTCTGGTGTGAGGGGTTATGATGGGAAATGTTGTTGCAGTTGTCTGGTGTGAGGGGATATGACAGGGGAAATGTTGTTGCAGTAGTCTGGTGTGAGGGGTTATGATGGGAAATGTTGTTGCAGTTGTCTGGTGTGAGGGGATATGATGGGAAATGTTGTTGCAGTTGTCTGGTGTGAGGGGATATGACAGGGGAAATGTTGTTGCAGTAGTCTGGTGTGAGGGGTTATGATGGGAAATGTTGTTGCAGTTGTCTGGTGTGAGGGGTTATGACGGGAAATGTTGTTGCAGTTGTCTGGTGTGAGGGGTTATGATGGGAAATGTTCTTGCAGTTGTCTGGTGTGAGGGGTTATGACATGGGAAATGTTCTTGCAGTTGTCTGGTGTGAGGGGTTATGATGGGAAATGTTGTTGCAGTTGTCTGGTGTGAGGGGTTATGACGGGAAATGTTGCTGCAGTTGTCTGGTGTGAGGGGTTATGACAGGGGAAATGTTGTTGCAGTTGTCTGGTGTGAGGGGTTATGACGGGAAATGTTGTTGCAGTTGTCTGGTGTGAGGGGTTATGACAGGGGAAATGTTGCTGCAGTAGTCTGGTGTGAGGGGTTATGACGGGAAATGTTGTTGCAGTTGTCTGGTGTGAGGGGTTATGATGGGAAATGTTGTTGCAGTTGTCTGGTGTGAGGGGTTATGACGGGAAATGTTGCTGCAGTTGTCTGGTGTGAGGGGTTATGACAGGGGAAATGTTGTTGCAGTTGTCTGGTGTGAGGGGTTATGACGGGAAATGTTGTTGCAGTTGTCTGGTGTGAGGGGTTATGACAGGGGAAATGTTGCTGCAGTAGTCTGGTGTGAGGGGTTATGACGGGAAATGTTGTTGCAGTTGTCTGGTGTGAGGGGTTATGATGGGAAATGTTGCTGCAGTTGTCTGGTGTGAGGGGATATGACATGGGAAATGTTGCTGCAGTAGTCTGGTGTGAGGGGATATGACAGGGGAAATGTTGTTGCAGTAGTCTGGTGTGAGGGGTTATGATGGGAAATGTTGTTGCAGTTGTCTGGTGTGAGGGGTTATGATGGGAAATGTTGTTGCAGTTGTCTGGTGTGAGGGGTTATGACGGGAAATGTTGTTGCAGTTGTCTGGTGTGAGGGGTTATGATGGGAAATGTTGCTGCAGTAGTCTGGTGTGAGGGGTTATGACGGGAAAGGTTGTTGCAGTTGTCTGGTGTGAGGGGTTATGACAGGGGAAATGTTGCTGCAGTTGTCTGGTGTGAGGGGATATGACAGGGGAAATGTTGTTGCAGTAGTCTGGTGTGAGGGGTTATGATGGGAAATGTTCTTGCAGTTGTCTGGTGTGAGGGGTTATGATGGGAAATGTTGTTGCAGTTGTCTGGTGTGAGGGGATATGACAGGGGAAATGTTGTTGCAGTAGTCTGGTGTGAGGGGTTATGATGGGAAATGTTGTTGCAGTTGTCTGGTGTGAGGGGATATGATGGGAAATGTTGTTGCAGTTGTCTGGTGTGAGGGGATATGACAGGGGAAATGTTGTTGCAGTAGTCTGGTGTGAGGGGTTATGATGGGAAATGTTGTTGCAGTTGTCTGGTGTGAGGGGATATGACGGGAAATGTTGTTGCAGTAGTCTGGTGTGAGGGGTTATGACGGGAAAAGTTGTTGCAGTTGTCTGGTGTGAGGGGTTATGTCAGGGGAAATGTTGTTGCAGTTGTCTGTTGTTTGGTGTGGGAATAAGTGAACCTGGGGAGCATTGTGTTTACATTGCCCTATAAAAAGGTAACCGGACCGTGGAATTCAAGTGAACAGAACTTAGACCACCTCTCGAGATGGTCTGTTCGCTTCGGAGGCTCTTTTGAGGGGTCAGAGTTCCTTTGGAGTGTTCACACTGCACAAAACAATTAAACAAACCGCATTGCGTAAAAAAAATTGTCTGAAAGGGATCAAGTTTGTGAACCCCCTAAGATGGCATGCTGTTCTGTTGCAGTCAAACAGTCAACAGATTGTTACAAACAATAATGATGCTGCTTTCCACTTTGCAACAGTTCACCCTATGGTTTTGATCTATATCGCAAGTCAAATCGCAATCACAATACTTGTTCATTTTTTTTTTCTCATATCATGCAGCCCTACAGTAAACGTGGGCTGACACCCTGCATGGTTAACACCTTATCACAAAGCAAATGTTTTAATGCAGAAGTTGTTGATTCTGCTCTTCACAAGTCTTTAGTGTCACACTCCTGATGGAAACACGAACACTTGAGCTGACATTACCATAAACATTGATGACACTGGTGTCTCAGGGGGAAATGCCCCTGTGTGTATGATGGGAATGGTTTGATAAAGGTGCATCTTCTCTTAATGGAAATGGAATCACAGGCATGCTCGATGATGCTAGACATGAGTCTCTCTTAATGGAATGTGTGCAGTATCAGATTGGGGAGTTGCATAATGTAATCACTGGGTTGGTCCAAAACTTCAGATATGTTGTGCTGGTTCTGAGAGGCTTGGGGAGAGGAAGATGTGGAGAAACAGGCAAACAGCATTGGGAAGTGAGAATAGGATTTTGATTGACATACACTTTAGACATGAATGTTGTCAGCTAGCAGAGTACTCTCTAGAGGGCAGATGGAGATGGCAGCAATCGTTTTGGGTCACAAACAGCAAGCACCCAATCCTCTGGCTGGCATAGACTCAATCAGGGCTTCCCTGCCCTAAGACGTGTGTGTATATGACAAAATGGAGTCAGCAAGTGGATTGCATGAGGATTTGTAATGCTATTAGGGCTGGGCCGATGTTAGTATCATGGAAAGGAAACAAAACACGAAACAATATGGTGATCCTGGAATGGTGCCAGCCCTGCTATTATGTGAAATAAGGACTTTTCCATTATACAACATTATATTTACACTCTTAGAGAGAACTGAGGAATTATTCTGCATGGAGAACATTTTATTTTTTGAATGATGTTTTTGCAGAGAAAATATTTATTCTCTCTAAACAAGTGTGTGGATTCCCTCCCTGAGCACCATGGTGTTTGAATGGAGTATTATGCAAATGTTTATCAGGTAGCCAAGTGCATTTCCATAGCTATTAGTGTAACTGTTAATGTCAAATCAAAACAGCCATGCTCTCTGCTGCTCTCTCCTGATTCCAACTACCAAGTACGAACTGAAGTGCCACAGCCAGGAAAACATCAGCGTTCTCGTTTACTAGAGGATCAGACAGGGGGCAGAATGAGTGTGCAGCAAGTTAGTCTGTGGAGCTGCAGGTAGGCCTATCTCCGCAACACTGCCCTTTTCCCAGCATGCCTCTTGGTGACAGACAGAATAGAACAGGAAGACGGATGGAGTGAGGAGTTTTCCTTGTGTCGTTCCCTGCCAAGAGGACATGTTCCTGGGGAGAGGTGACACGGGAGAGGAGGAGGAGGAAGAGGAGCTGGTTTCAGCACAAGTTTTTTAACGCAGACTGGACAAGACCGGACCGGCACTGACGGCCTACACATGCTCGGCCTACTGTATGCCCATATGCAAAGTTTATTGCAGTATGGAGTAGGCAGAGCAATGTATATGATGCTTATTGTATCTTAAAGCCATGTTGTAGACCTCTGCTTTCCCTGTATATGCTTAGTCTGTTCATAGCATCATAGCTGGCAGAAGTCTTGAAACGGGAGAAAAATAAATGCTCACTGAAATTCCCTTTAATAGCTGTAAATAGGCTTTGGAAAGTAAGGCTGTCTTGAAAGAGCAGATTTCTATAAGCAGCTTATGGTATTTCCTCCTCATTATGTTGCTTAACCTGCTTATTGTATGTGGAGATACTGTGGAATTATTTCCGACATATTCCGTATGGTGTATGGATGGCGCTAATAATGTAGTATTATGATTACCAAGAGCTGGCAAGTGTCTTCTCTGACATTTTCAACCTCTCCCTGTCTGTAATACCTGCATGTTTCAAGCGGACCACCATAGTCCCTGTGCCCAAGAACGCCAAGGTAACCTGTCTAAATGACTATCGCCTCGTAGTCCCCTCCTGTACAACCTGTTAACTGTTTATTATCTATCCTGTTTCCTAGTCACTTTATTCCTAGTTATATGTACATATCTACCTCAGCTATCTCGTACCCCTGCCGATCGACTCAGTACTGTTACCCCATGTACAGTGTATATAGCCAAGTTATTGTTATTTATTAGTGTTATTACTTATTATTTCCCTATTTTTCTTTCTCTCTGCATTGATGTGAAGGACATCTAAGTAAGCAGTTCACTGTTAGTCTATACCTGTTGTGACGCATGTGACAAATACAATTTGATTTAATGCTTG
Source organism: Oncorhynchus keta (assembly GCF_023373465.1). Classification (NCBI taxonomy): domain Eukaryota; kingdom Metazoa; phylum Chordata; class Actinopteri; order Salmoniformes; family Salmonidae; genus Oncorhynchus; species Oncorhynchus keta. The sequence continues at coordinate 13,637,966 of NC_068441.1, forward strand.
AAGCTTATGACACATCAATGTGGTTCTAGAGTTGCAGGGTTAAAGTGATATGAATCACTCCAGAGCAGTGTAAGTCACACCGTTTACTGCAGGAACTCTTCTCACCAAGTCACCGCGAAACCCAAAAGAAGGCTGCGTACGTGCCGCGTTCATCTCCAATATGCTCATCATAAGGACCTCGGTTCTTTCCCTCGTCGCTATTCCTATAGAATGCCACTATTGGTTTGGATGACAGTATGCTAGCCTTTATCGAGACATTGGTCTTGAAAACTTATGACCATACACCTGGGTATTGTCTCCCTCCAGAGTGACTAACATTCTCCACACTGGTCTAAGGATTTGAACTCTGCCTCTCTGTCGTAGTGTGGCACTAAGTCCAGCTCTGGACTCGTTAGTTCTGGCACTGTGTGGACCCAGGTGGACGAGGCTAACGAGGAGTCAGCTGTCATGAGGGCAGTGACAGGAGGAAGTGATACTGTAGCAGTCAGCAGAGGTCTAGGCTGAGGATGAACCCCTGTAGAGCTCCACAGAGACGGCATCATTAGATTCATTCTTAGAGTGGGCTTTACCTGGCTTGGAGAGCAGAGACGCAGCAGGATGGAGGACGCAGCAGCATTGCACAGCTCAAAGAGGTCATATACTCTGTTTTCGGGTGGCTTATCTTTAGCCTCTTAGTAGTCATAAAGAAATGAAGGCTTACAAGTTTGTATGCTGCATGAAACCCTCGTCTTCATTGCAGAGCAGAGTGATAGGCCAAGACGTGTTCTCGATACAACAAGTCATTATGTAGATTCTAAATGGATGAAAGTGACTTGGCGAAGTAGCTTTTCAAATTATCCCAGAATGTTATTACATTTCTTGAATTGAGAGTTTGATTAAGGTTGTATCACAGAAAATATGATACCCGCTCGAAGCAGATTCTATTCATTAAGATTCAGTATTTTTGCAACGGAGGAGTCTTGTTAGTTGCCGTACTTCTGAGAACACAAACGCAAGGTGTCTTTCATAGGGGGTTAGCGAGGGACGGAGAGAGAGGGGATGGGCACAGTATAGGCAGGTCTGCCACCAGGCAGACAGTCAGAATTGTGCACTAGGCCTATCTATCACCAATCAAAAGCTGTGTCGCAATGGAATGCTGTATTTTGCAATTTCCTGGCTTGCAATGTCTCGCAACTTCAGTAAAGCAGGGCCTATCATTGAATAGGCTAGGATATTCTACACGCAACAGATCAAAGACTGAACACACACTCTTGCGTCATTAGCAAATAGAAAGATCACAGAAGCAAGGTGATTACAATTTTTTTTGCGGGGGGGGCAAGTGAACCGAAGATTGATTCTGCACTTCGACCTGGAATATGTCTTTTGGAAGTTTTCATGCAAGTTATCCTGGACCAGAAGTCAGTTTTTGGGCATGTGAGCTGAAAGTGATAGCAAATGCCGCTACTTGGACACTAGTATTGGACATTATGGAACAAAACGATTTATTGTGGAACTAGGACTCCTTGCACTACATTCTGATGAAAGATCATCAAAGGTAAGGAATATTTATGTTGTAATTTTGTATTTCTGTTGACTCCAACATGGCGGAGAAATTGTTCCCAATTTCATTTAATGTTTAAACTTTCACACCCCTAATAGACAATGTTGCAAATGTCATTTTACTTTCTACTAATAGTGTTTGAATCCCATAGGAGACACTGAATCTTTGATTGTCCCTGTGTGTTTTCTGTCTCCCCAGAGTTTTGATTAGTCTTCTACGTGTAGCTGCCACATTACTTGCAATAGACCGAAACACACACTGGGAAGCTGGGAACTGGGCCTGCTCAGTCTGACTTCCCCTATCCTCTCCATGGTGTGGCATGCAGACAGACGTTACCGAGTGCATCTCATTTTGAGGGCGAATACTGGACCCGCTGCAGTTTACCTACCGCTTTAACAGATCCATCGGAATTCACACGGCCATAACACATCTGGACAAGACCTATGTGAGAATGCTATTCATTGACAGTTCAGCATAAAACACTATTGTTCCCTCTAAGCTCGACACCAAGCTCAGAGCCCTGAGTCTGAACGCCGCTCTCTGCAACTGGATCCTGGACTTCCAGTCGAGCAGACAACAGGCTGTGAGGATTGGCAGAAACACCTCCTTTGTACTGACACATAACACAGGGGCCCCACAGGGGTGTATCCTCAGCCCTCTGCTATTCAGCCAGGACTGTGGCTTTGCACGACACCATCTCCATCACGTTTTCGGACAACACCACGGTTGTAGGCCTGATAACCAAGAAAGATGAGTCGGCCTATAGGGAGGAGGCAAGTGAAGTGGCATTGTGGTACCTGGACAACAACCTCTCCCTCAATGTCAGCAAAACAAAAGAGTTGATTGTTGACGTCAGGAAGTAGAGGTGGGAACATGTCCTGATCCACATCACTGGGACTGCAGTAGAGGGAGTCGGCAGTTTTAAGTTCCTCTGCGTTCACATTACCGAGGACTTGACATGGACCAACACGACCACCACTCTTGTCAAAGAGGGAGCAACAGCATATCTAGGCGGCTGAAGAAATGCAGCATGCCACCCCGGGTCCTTTCCAAATACTATTGCTGCCCCATCGATAGCATCCTGACCGGTTGTATCGCGGCCTGGTACGGGAATTTCTACGTCCACAAACGCAAGGCCCTCCAGCATGTGGTGAAGATGGCCCAATACATCACTGGGACCGTGCTCCCACTCATCCAGGACATCTACTCGAAACAGACCCTGAGGAAGGCCCGTAGCATCATCAAGGACCCCAGCCATGAACTGTTCTCTGAGCCTGTTGGTATGTACAAGACATCAGAATGCTGAACACTTGAACTGGACTGACCACCTGCTCTAATTCTCTGCACTTTAGCACATGCACTCACGTACGCTACACAACTGCTGCTACCAGACTCTTATTAGGATTGCTAAATACTGCACAATTTAAACACTTGCGTCACTTTTGTGTCACTGGCATAAACTCAATACCCCATAATGTCAAAGTGGAATTATGTTTTTAGAAATGTTTAGAAATGTATTAAAAATACAAATCTGAAATGTCTTGATCAGTAAGTATTCAACCCCTTTGTTATGACAAGCCTAAATAAATGCAGGAGTAAAAATGTGCTTAACAAATAAGTTTCATGGACTCACTAAGTGAGTCACTAAGCAATAAGTGTTTAACATTATTTTTCTTAATGACTTCATCTAATTTATTTATTTTTTTACATTTTATTTCACCTTTATTTAACCAGGCAGGCAAGTTTAAAACAAGTTCTCATTTATAATTGCGACCTGGCCAAGATAAAGCAAAGCAGTTCACCACATACAACAACACAGAGTTACACATGGAGTAAAACAAACACAGTCAATAATACAGTATAAACAAGTCTATATACGATGTGAGCAAATGAGGTGAGATAAGGGAGGTAAAGGCAAAAAAAAGGCCATGATGCGAAGTAAACACAATATAACAAGTAAAACACTGGAATGGATGATTAGCAGTGGAAGAATGTGCAAAGTAGAGAGAAATAATGGGGTGCAAATTAGCAAAATAAATAAATACAGTAGGGGGAGAGGTAGTTGTTTGGGCTAAATTATAGCTGGGCTAATCTAGTGAGGGAGATAAGCGTTTCCAGTTTCAGAGATTTTTGTAGTTTGTTCCAGTCATTGGCAGCAGAGAACTGGAAGGAGGTGGGTGCTGCTATGGTGACCAGCGAGCTGAGATAAGGGGGGACTTTACCTAGCAGGGTCTTGTAGATGACCTGGAGATAGTGGGTTTGGCGACGAGTATGAAGTGTGGGCCAGCCAACCAGAGCGTACATGTCACAGTGGTGGGTCGTATATGGGCTTTGGTGACAAAACAGATGGCACTGTGATAGACTGCATCCAATTTATTGAGTAGGGTATTGGAGGCTATTTTGTTAATGTAAATCGCCGAAGTTGAGGATCGGTAGGATGGTCAGTTTTACAAGGGTATGTTTGGCAGCATGAATGAAGGATGCTTTGTTGCGAAATAGGAAGCCAATTCTAGATTTAACTTTGGATTGGAGATGTTTGATGTGAGTCTGGAAGGAGAGTTTCCAGTCTTACCAGACACCTAGGTATTTGTAGTTGTCCACATATTTTAAGTCAGAACCGTCCAGAGTAGTGATGTTGGATGGACGGGCGTTTGAAGAGCATGCATTTAGTTTTACTTGTATTTAAGAGAAATTGGAGGCCGCGGAAGGAGAGTTGTATAGCATTGAAGCTCGTCTGGAGGGTTGTTAACAGTGTCCAAAGAGGGGCCAGAAGTATACAGAATGGTGTTTTCTGTGTAGAGGTGGATCAGACACTCACCAGCAGCAAGAGCGACATCATTGATGTATACAGAGAAGAGAGTCAGTCCCTCAGTCGAGCAGTGGATTTCAAAAACAGATTCAACCACAAAGACCAGAGAGCTTTTCCATTGCCTTGCAAAGGACACCTATTGGTAGATGGGTAAAAAAAAAGCAGACAGTGAACATCCCTTTGGGCATGGTGAAGTTATTAATTACACTTTGGATGGTTTATCAATATACCCAGTCACTACAAAGATGCATGCGACCTTCATAACTCCGTGGCGGGAGAGGGAGGAAACCGCTCAGGGATTTCACCATGAGGCCAATGGAGACATTTAAACAGTTAGTTAGTTTAATGGCTGTGAGCAACAACATTGTAGTTACTCCACAACACTAACCTGAATGACGAACTGTATGCTAAAATGTTTATTCTATTCTACTGAGATATTTACTTCGTTTATATATTTTTTTATTGCTGCATTGTCGAGAAGGAACCTGAAAATAAGCATGGGACGGGATACCATGAGTACGACGACTAATAACACTTGAATTCTCTCCAGATTGGTTTGTAGTCTGTCTCTTTGTGGTTATACAGTCCCCCATTGCACATGCTTTTACAGCTTAATGAAATATCAGACTCTGCTGTCCCCTAACCCCTGGGCTACATCCTTCCAGAGAGAGAGATGAGCAGGGCAGAACGTTTGGGATAACGTTGTCGAGGCAGAAGTAACAGCCTCGATGCCCACTGCTGTCCCCTAACCCCTGGGCTACATCCTTCCAGAGAGAGAGATGAGCAGGGCAGAACGTTTGGGATAACGTTGTCGAGGCAGAAGTAACAGCCTCGATGCCCACTGCTGTCCCCTAACCCCTGGGCTACATCCTTCCAGAGAGAGAGATGAGCAGGGCAGAACGTTTGGGATAACGTTGTCGAGGCAGAAGTAACAGCCTCGATGCCCACTGCTGTCCCCTAACCCCTGGGCTACATCCTTCCAGAGAGAGAGAGATGAGCAGGGCAGAACGTTTGGGATAACTTTGTCGAGGCAGAAGTAACAGCCTCGATGCCCACTGCTGTCCCCTAACCCCTGGGCTACATCCTTCCAGAGAGAGAGATGAGCAGGGCAGAACGTTTGGGATAACGTTGTCGAGGCAGAAGTAACAGCCTCGATGCCCACTGCTGTCCCCTAACCCCTGGGCTACATCCTTCCAGAGAGAGAGATGAGCAGGGCAGAACGTTTGGGATAATGTTGTCGAGGCAGAAGTAACAGCCTCGATGCCCACTGCTGTCCCCTAACCCCTGGGCTACATCCTTCCAGAGAGAGAGATGAGCAGGGCAGAACGTTTGGGATAACGTTGTCGAGGCAGAAGTAACAGCCTCGATGCCCACTGCTGTCCCCTAACCCCTGGGCTACATCCTTCCAGAGAGAGAGAGATGAGCAGGGCAGAACGTTTGGGATAATGTTGTCGAGGCAGAAGTAACAGCCTCGATGCCCACTGCTGTCCCCTAACCCCTGGGCTACATCCTTCCAGAGAGAGAGAGATGAGCAGGGCAGAACGTTTGGGATAACGTTGTCGAGGCAGAAGTAACAGCCTCGATGCCCACTGCTGTCCCCTAACCCCTGGGCTACATCCTTCCAGAGAGAGAGAGATGAGCAGGGCAGAACGTTTGGGATAATGTTGTCGAGGCAGAAGTAACAGCCTCGATGCCCACTGCTGTCCCCTAACCCCTGGGCTACATCCTTCCAGAGAGAGAGAGATGAGCAGGGCAGAACGTTTGGGATAACGTTGTCGAGGCAGAAGTAACAGCCTCGATGCCCACTGCTGTCCCCTAACCCCTGGGCTACATCCTTCCAGAGAGAGAGAGATGAGCAGGGCAGAACGTTTGGGATAATGTTGTCGAGGCAGAAGTAACAGCCTCGATGCCCACTGCTGTCATCAGTAAATAAGATGGGAGTTAATTTGCGTTCATTACTGGGAAATGAGTTAACCCGGGAACGGCTGTATAACTCAGATTATAGCTGATGCGATTGGAGATGTACTTCTCTGTCTGTCCCAAAGAAAAACGAAATGGAGGAGAAAATATCCCTTTTCAGATCTGTCATGCCCTTAAATGGTGCCATTGAAATAGATAGCTGGTTATCCAATACTGCCGGCTTGTCCCTTCCTTCACTTTTAAAGTAGGGATTCCCTATTCTCCTCAACTTTTACTGCTTATATGCACAACTTCTGAGAATGTATTAATATTAGTGTCACAGGTAAAATAAATAACTGTTGTAATCATGTCCTGGTTGTGCATGTTTTTGCATATTAAATGTCAGTGCTGTGTCATGGCCAAACTGCACTTACATTGTGTCTGATTTCATCACACTACCTGCAATAAACAAAGTGCTGGCTCTGTTTGGCTCCTTGAGTTCTTTTGTTGTTTTTGTGCTGCCTGCTGTTAGAAAGATATCTCTTTCATCTCCCAAAATGTAACGACCGTACCTCACATCAATACTATCAGCAATTGCTCACAATGTCTTTGTTTTGTATTTGGCTGTAACAGAGAAGACATTTTTCTCTACAAATCTGTTGCCTTCAATGGCTGCCATTGATAAAGAAAAACCATAAATATCCCTCAAGATGTAGGCCTACTTTATGATGAGCAAATACCAGACACATTGAATCCAATGTAGTCTATGTGTGTGAGTCCGTAAGAGACCCGCACCGATCCATAAATGCTATTCGGTACCGGGTGACATCTTCACACAAGGTGTTGTAGACGTGTGACCTTGTTTCCCCTTGTCTAGGGACAGAGTGTGTGTGTTTAACGCAGGAATACCGCTCCTCTGGTACTGCATGCCTATGTCAATACTGTCATTAGTCTACAGTCCTGCCTGTGTTAGGTGATGTTTCATGTCTGGAGCATTACTGGGTAATGTCTCCTCTGCTCTCTCCAAGTGCCATTTTCACTGGGGTCTTTCGAGGGCGTCATTACTTCCCCATGCATTTTAAAGGACAGAGTTTTTTTGCCTTGGTGGTGGTGGCAGCAATGATGACAGTGGAACCTACAACGATGACAGTGTTGGAGAAAAGTGGAAACACATGAACAGGCTGAGTGAAGTGTTTGGCGTTCTTTAGATGCCACTGTTAAGGTTGGGTGTGTGTTTTGTATGTGTATTTGAGGCCAATTTTCCAAGCGATTGATTTGGTGAGATAATGGGCCATTCATTAAAGATTTTATCTCTTCTTCTTCCGATAAGTAAGCTTCATATGCTCCACATGGTGTCCGTTAAGTCTATCTAGCTACTCTCTTTCCTGTGTGATAAATCATAAGTCATTATTTGGGCTTTGGTGTGTTATCAGGGCTCCTTGATGTGATCCTAGTGTGAGATCGACTACTGTCCAGAACCATGCTCTGGAGCACCGTCTCTCAATAACCAATCAACTGTCTGGCTATATAGTCTACACATTTCCCTCCACTCTATTTTCCCTCATTATTTTTTGTAGTACTTTCTGTTCATTTCCTATCCATGTTGCGCCTTAATCCTCCTCATCCCTTACTCCTCTTCTCCTTTGAGAGAGGACCCTGTCGTGGTCCTATTCTCACCTTGCACCAGGCCTCTTGTCAGTGCTAAGAAAGAACACCTTCCTCATTGGCGTCCTTATATTTTTATTTTACAAAAGTAATTTCCTCTGTTCAGTCCCTCCCGGCTGCACACACAGGACACTCCATTTCATGTTGCCTTGAACAAATGTCACATTTTACGAGGTAGCAGTTTTTTTTATTTTTTATTAACATTTATTCAATGATGATGCCTTACAGTCCCTGCATGTGTTCACCTTTTATTCTCTCCTCCTCCTCCTCTTCCCAGGGGAGAGAGCGCTCAATAATGCAATATTGGTTTAATCCCTGCCACCTTGTCAGAGGCTACTTTGTCTGGGTTTTGTTCCTACTGTAGCAGCCTGAGCTTTTAGCCTCGCTTGTAGAGCACGTCTGGAGACACTCCTCTCTGCTTGAGGAGCCTCGCTAGTGAGGGAGCCATGTTCTTGGCCCAAGGTCAACATGCCTTTCAAGGCATGTTCTGGTTGGCCCATGGCAGAACTCCCTGCCAGGATAATGATAGCTCAAGACCATATGTATCCCATCAAGTGCCCTTGTTGCAGCATTTGAGTAGAGAGGGAGGGTGTTCAGCGGGCAGCTGGATAGACAGCTGAACGCTCTACCTGAAGTGCTCTCTCCTGGTGTGGAAAGAGGACTTGGAGGGCAAGTAGGGCATATGGTGTCGTTCGCATCTTTAAAATGGCATGAAATTGGGACATGGCACAAATTATAGTGCAAATTAAGACATCGGGTCAAAAAAAAAATAATCCCAGTTGCATTACATGTTTAGATTCATGTTTGTGTGTGGGCCTATGTCTATGTCACCGTCTGGTGTTCAACCTTCCCAAGTTCTCTCACGTCACCCCGCTCCTCCGCTCTCTCCACTGGCTTCCAGTTGAAGCTCGCATCCGCTACAAGACCATGGTGCTTGCCTACGGAGCTGTGAGGGGAACGGCACCTCAGTACCTCCAGGCTCTGATCAGGCCCTACACCCAAAGAAGGGCACTGCGTTCATCCACCTCTGGCCTGCTCGCCTCCCTACCACTGAGGAAGTACAGTTCCCGCTCAGCCCAGTCAAAACTGTTCGCTGCTCTGGCTCCCCAATGGTGGAACACACTCCCTCACGACGCCAGGACAGCGGAGTCAATCACCACCTTCCGGAGACACCTGAAACCCCACCTCTTTAAGGAATACCTAGGATAGGATAAAGTAATCCTTCTCACCCCCCCCCCTTAAAAGATTTAGATGCACTATTGTAAAGTGGCTGTTCCACTGGATGTCATAAGGTGAATGCACCAATTTGTAAGTCGCTCTGGATAAGAGCGTCTGCTAAATGACTTAAATGTAAATGTAAATGTTTGGAATCATGTCTGTTGATGGGTGCGTGAGAGCCTGGTATGGGTGTGTTCACCTACTGTCTATAATGGGCCTGTTCTTTCGACTGTCCTCTCCTGGGTACCCTCTATCCTGTCTTCTTACTCTGTAATTAGCAGGGCTGGAGGGGAATGTCGTACTTGAGCTGGAGTACCCTTCTTCATGTACCTCCCCTGCTAGCCCTATCTCTCCCTTTGTCCCCTCCTCTCCTCTGGAGGGGCACAGGATCTAATAGAGAACAGGGCGATGGGTGAGATGACATCTGACTCAGAGATGGGGGGGATGTGTACTGGGCATCTGTGGTGATGTATTGATTGGAGAGGTCTAACGCTCCTGGTTCTCTATCCTGCTATCTATCCTGCTGACGGTGCCCTTCTCTCCTCTTTTCAGGTGCCAAGGAGATAGTCCTGAAGGCCCAGATTCTGGCTGGGGGACGAGGGAAGGGCGTGTTCGACAGTGGCCTTAAAGGTGGAGTGCACTTAACTAAAGAGTGAGTACCCCACAGGAGGTTGGTGGCACATTAATTGGGGAGGACAGGCTCGTGGTAATGGCTGGAGCGGAATAAGTGGAATGGTATCAAATACATCAAACACATGGTCTCCCTCAGCAGCCTCCACTGGAGTACCCCCAACAACTTCCGCCTGCACTCACTTGGGTGTGTGGACCATTCAGAGTGTTTCTGTTTTTTGTTTTCTCGGTATCTACTGCTTCAGAGAGATGTCCTCCTGTAGTCATAGTTTTTACAAGATCCCTACTAGATGCAATGTTGCTTTCCCTGTGCTGCAGTTACCTAATACGCCAAGTTTGATAGTGTAGGGCAGGGTTTCCCAAATGTCCCAGTCAGTTTTTTGCCCTAGCACTACACAGCTGACTCAAATAATAAAATCATCATCAAGCTTCGATTTAAAAAAAATAAAAATAATCAGCTGTGTAGTATTAGGGCAAAAATCTAAATGGGGACCCTTGCGGTCCCCAGCACAGAGTTTGGGAAACACTGGTTTAGGGACAACTGCCCCCATTTAAACTTTGAAATAGTAAATGTATCATTGGGAAGTTGTACTGTGCACGCATCACTGACCTCTACTGTGGTAGGTTACTGGAATTGTGTTCTTCTGTTGGAGCACAAACATATTGTTCTCCTGGCTTGCACATTGTTACAGAATCCTTATCACTCTGGCCAGTCACGACAGATGTTCTTGATGCTAAAATGACAAATGTAACAAAGGTAGCAGCCATGTTAAGGACTGAACTGTGAATTACGACAAATGGCTACCAAGTGTGTCATTGTCACCCTATTCCGGTATTTGGGATAGCCGGAAACTTTCCTACGTGAGCCATCTGAAGTTGAGCCTCCCCAGACAGTGATGTGAGCGCACCCGCTCGACTACCATCTATCAAAGCAGAGCACAACCTCAGGCTTCATTTGTATTCTATAACCAGAGAGCAAAGCGAGAGCTGGAATGAGACGCGCACACTGCCTTTAAAGAGGAGCTGAAATCAGGAGAGCCGGATTCAAAGAGATGTGTAGACATATTGAAGATTCTCCTAAAACAGTGCTTTGTCAGAACATGTTACAGTCATGTCACAAATGTGCTGAACCATGTCTTTGTTGAAATGAAAACGGCTCGCAGGAGCTGCAAATAACTACTCTGTCTATTCTCTGCCACGGTGATAGTCCTCTATTTTTGAAAGATGTTTGTCCTTGTTTAGTCTTGATTCAAATATCTATTAATGGAGTGGTTGTAATTGGGCCAATCCTGTCTCTTCTTTGACTTTAGCCCCTCGGTGGTGGGTGAGCTGGCCAATAGGATGCTAGGTTACAGCCTGACCACCAAGCAGACTCCAAAGGAGGGAGTGAAAGTAAAAACGGTGAGTCACAGCTGGATGTAAAAGGTCATTCGGATTTTTCTCATTTCCGGTTTATTTCAATTCAGTAATACAGTTCCATGAAATAAATGACTGCACAAAGCATCGGGGAAATAACACATTAGTCTATATATTCTGTTGTTCCCCTAGTTCTGGGGATAGGTCTCTAGTGGAGACATGCCATTTGAAGCCGATGTCATTTGTTGTGTTTTTGTGCTATTTGCTGTCATGGTTCATTGCAACAAATAATGCATGCAAGTCAGGGCCTCTCGGAGACCAAAGTGTTAGTCACGTAAACAACCATTTCCAAGTGTCACTAACAAGCAGGAATATAATTTTCCTCACTCACACTCTGCAGCCACTCCAAAAACACACATTTGCAGGTAATGAAGCCTTCCTGTCTTGCAGCTTGTGTTTCTCCTCACTCTTTCTTTCTCTTTCCCCTTCTAGTGAAATATGGCCTAGAGCTCCCCATTAACGCTTGCTTTCATTCCTGCCAGCCAGGAACGCACCTCGCTCTGCTCCTGCCCCTGCTGCAAAGTTTAGGAGAAGTATCAAATGAGTGACACATTTGCCATTTTTTTGTAGAAAGTGCTGGCGGGGGTGGAAGTTCACTACAACAACACCCGGGCTGAGGGGAAAGTAGGGAAAGAGAGAAATGTCAACACAGAAATACTAACTGCAGAAGCATTGTTGTGAGATGTAATTTCATATTGAAAAATGTGCTGCATTATCTATCCATGGCACGTCAGTTGACTGACATAACACAATACCTGATAGTGTTTTATTTTATAAACTAAGCACAGAAAATGGATTTCTTGCAAAAGTGTATCATGATAAATCCTCCCAGAGGGACCTATGGTATGATACGCAGGCATGTGTCATGTGTTACACATTAAAACAGGTACACACAAGATTCATTTCAGAAAAATGAAGACATTCACAAACATGGGAGATATGATGCTATCTGGCTGTAGTCACAGGCCTCCCTCAAAGCCTGTTTCGGATTAGATTAGGCATGGGGTCAAAGTAATAAAGTAGCCCGAGAGAGCTGCAGTGATTGAACAGGATCCAGGCCTTAGTATGCGCCCTCTTAACAGGCTGTAATTCTGTTGTCAGGCTGTTTCTCTGAATGAGAACCAGGGGCGGCTGTCAGCTTGCCCTTGTAACACGTCTCTTCACTTCACCGTACTGCAGCCAGCCTCTCCAGACATGACACAGAGCATGGTTCTACTGCCAGTAAGGACCAGGGCTGGGGAGAGGGGGAGAAAGTCCTAGAAGACAGAGGAGGAGAGAGTAGCAGAGGGAGAGAGGGGCACAGAAAGGCAGTGAGATTGAGAGAAAGACCGGGAGAGGGTGGTAGTGGTGTGGAAAAGGTAGATCAAGACGTTAATCTGGGAGAGGGAGAGAAAGAGGGCTGCACTGCCCCTGTTTGCATGGGACATGGAGAACGAGCGTCGTCAATAAGTCCAAATTAACACGGTCCAGTTAGACTGCAGGAAACTGATAACAAACAACCAACTTATCTCTTTCCCTCTGTCTTTCCATGAATCTCTCTCTATTTTCTCTTTCTTCTTTTGCCATCTCCCAGCGCGTTGCTTCATTTTCACTAGAGCGTAGAAGTAGAACCCCCAGTTTCTCTGAGTTGTAATGGTTCAGTGTCTCTCCATCCCTGCCTGTCTGTCTGTCTGTCTGAGGACAGTCTGTGATGGGAAGGCAGTAGCCTGACTCTGTAGACCGACTCTCTCCCTACTGACCAGGTGATGGTGGCTGAAGCCCTGGACATCACCAGGGAAACCTACTTTGCCATCCTGATGGACCGGGCCTGCAACGGGCCTGTCATGGTGGGCAGTCCTCAGGGTGGGATGGACATAGAGGAGGTGGCCGACAAAACCCCAGAGCTCATATTTAAGGTACAGTTCTGTGAGCTCTGAAGCAGCATATGTTACAAATGATTACAGATGTGAACATGGAACCTCTCACCTTTCACTGGCGGTGTTATCCTGCCTCTCTCCCTCCCCTGATTGGTACAATAAATCCCTTGATCCCTTCTCCATGTGAGAATCTCATCTCTATAAGTGCCTGATAATTATAATGCCATCGTTACAGTATCGGGTTTCCTTGCCTCACATCTGGCAGGTTGCCACCACTTAATTGCAGCTTCCGTAATTTAATATGAATATCTACTTTTTGTCATATTACCATGCAGTGTTTTTAAGTCTCCATTCTCTCTTTGTTTCTCTCTTGCTCTTCCTCTTGCTCTCTCGGTCTCTCACTTGCTTTTTCTCTCTCTCTCGGTCTCTCTCTGACCCGCTCTGTCCCTCTCTCTTTCTCATTCTCTTCCTCTCTCTGCTACCACAGGAAGTCATAGATATATTCGAGGGGGTGCGAGACGACCAGGCGCTCCGCATGGCAGCTAATTTGGGTTTCAAAGGACCTCTGGAGAGACAGGTGATGGGCCCGGCGAAGCTCTCTGAGCTGCAGAGAAGCAGAATAGTGTACACACACTGAAGACCCACAGTACACAACTCAAGAGCTGTTGAAACTGGATAGGACACTGCCAGTCTACTGGGCTCTCTATGCTGGTTTATAGAAGTCCATACGTCCTTATACAACAGACAAAGCTTTATAGGTTCACCATTATAGCGCATAACAAAAATGAAGTCACTGAAGTACATTACATTTTTTGGAGTCCTCTCAAAATCATGAACAGACATTGCTGCTGTAGCCAGTCCTGGCCAGTATAAACTCTACAATTCACATTTGATATTAAAAGTTATTATCTGGTTCATTTTAGAGCCAATTGTCTTGTAGCATTATATTGCTAATTTGTATTCCTATCTGTGAGCAGAGCAGCATAAAGGATTGGATTAGTTCAATGTTACAATGGGGAAAACGTATAAATCAACTTAATGAATGTTTTATTTAAAATGAAATGAACATACACAGTTGTCTGAGAGGTACACCCTGTGTAATACCCTGTGTAATACCAGCCTGTTTTGGTATTGAATGGCCATTGATTTTAACAGGAAAATGATTCGCTAAGTGTCTGGCTTGTCAGTTTAGTTCTGAAACTCTTGTCTTCTAAAACGCAGGTGTGGAATGGAACCTTCTTTGAAGTAACTTTGCTTCTTTGAAAACTTTGAGATTACAAAGTGTGTGTGTGCGTGTTTGCAGATGTGGGTCTGTGAGTGTGTGGCAGAGAGTAGTGCTTACATCATTTTCTGTCAGGCTTTTTTTCGTAATCAAAAGAGCAGCTCGGTGCCAGGGACAGACAGAGACATCCGCTGAACGCTGTATTCTTTAAAAGAGGATTTATTACAATGACAGTCACTCCAATAGCAATACTGCGCCTGTTAGGATAATGTGGCACAAAAGACGCATTGTCATCTCACTCATAGCTAATACATTAATATGCCACACAATGGCTGTATTATAGTGGTTTAATTACTGTTTTATTAGGGTATATAGGTGAAAGCTATGATCCCTTATTGATGTCACATGCAAATTAAGGTGAGGAGACATGTTAAAGAAGGATTTTTAAGCCTTGAGACAAATGAGAAATGGATTGTGTATGTGTGCCATTCAGAGGACGAATGGGAAAGACAAAAGATTGAAATGCCTTTGAGCGGGTTATGGTAGTAGGTGCCAGGCGCAACAGTTTGAGTGTGTCAAGAACTGCAGAGCTTCTGGGTTTTTCATGCCCACCAGTTTCCTGTGTATATCAAGAATAGTCCACCACCCAATAGACATCCAGTCAACTTGCACAGCTGTGGGAAACATTGTCAACATGGGCCAGCATCCCTATGGAATGCTTTTGACAACTTGTAGAGTCCATGCCCTGACAAATGGAGGCTATTCTGAGGGCAAAAGGGGGCCCAACTTCATATCAGGAAGGTGTTCCTAATGTTTTGTACGCTGTGTAGCCTATATTTTGTACAGTATGAGCTAAAGGCTTACTGAGTCACTTACTGAGTTACTGAAAATAGTAGGTTGTCAGAAACTCCTGAGAAAGGTGGTATTTTTTTATTTTATTTTTCAACACCTGCGCACACGCACAAAAACACGCACAAACATGCTCTGTGTGTATAAGGGGATTTGCCATGTTTTATTTAACGTGTGCGTGGTGCTGAGTGGCCCTGGCTGGCCTGCTGCTCAGAGGCATCTTGTTGGGTAATAACTGTCCTCTGTGGAACTCACAGGCTGCAGATCAGATTATGAGGCTCTATGATCTGTTCCTGAAAGTCGACGCCACTCAAGTTGAAGTCAATCCTCTCGGAGAGACTCCCGAAGGACAAGGTACGACTCTTTTTCTCATTCTCTTTTTGGTGTCTACATATTAGGTCTGTTTATCTGGATCTGTCTCTTGTCCTCGCTCTCTCTCTCGTACATCATGGGAGTGTCCTTGGTGGGATTTTAGGTATATATTTGAGCATATCCATCACTAATTGCCTCTTGAGGAACAATAATACAGATAAACTCGTTGTTATGAAACAAGATCTTGTTATAGGTCTGGTTCATCAAAGAAAATACAGTTTTGTAGCCTAGTCTAATCACTGCTTATGAATATTGATGAGAGGTCTTTTATTTTGTTGTGTACAACCAAGCTGTACTGAGAGGTGCAACTCTGCCATCCAACAAGCAAGGCAGAAACTTGTGTTTCTGTAGACTCCCATTGAAAGTAGATCAACTTGTCGTATATGTACAAATGAAATAACAAGGGAAGATAATGAACTACCGAGCATGTCTTTTCAGTAGAGTTTAAACAGCACGCCACACGGTACTGAAGAACATCACTGCAGGCAGAATAGTTACGGCATGTTTTTTCCCCCCACTTTAGTCTCTTACTTTGACTTGCATTTCAGCCTAACTGAACCCTCATCACCAAAGGGACGGTAAGACTAAATGACTGTTAAACTCTGAAAATGAATGTCATTGTACTACAGTTGGTCACATACAGCAGCTCCAGGAGACAGCCAACACTCCACTTAGCTGCAATAGAAGTGACTTCCCATACATTTTTGTTCTGCCTAGTGTGTGTGTGTGTGTGTGTGTGTGTGTGTGTGTGTGTGTGTGTGTGTGTGTGTGTGTGTGTGTGTGTGTGTGTGTGTGTGTGTGTGTGTGTGTGTCATGTTACCTTTATTACGCTTGGGAGCTTCAGCCCAGGTAGTATGTCACAGAGACGAGCCATTACATAGTGAATTTACAGTTGGTTCCATGGGGATCCCGTGTACCACTTGTCATTTGTCCTCCAGGCTGTTATAGAGTATTGATAGATGAAGGCTCCAATCACCCCTGTGTAAATGGTTGTGGTATGTAGTGGGCCTTACAAAGTACAAATCCATAAGGAGCAGACCTCAGCATTTCAGCCCTGCAGTAAATACTTTGCCTGCAGGTAACATTCAACTTGCAGTTTCTTTGAACTGCACCTTGTGAAGTGTAAAAGTATTGTCCATTATGCATAATATATTCCCCCTTTGAGGCACTGTCGATGCATAAACATGAGCTGCACCATTACAAATACTGAATTAATTAAGTCTAATAGGGTGAGATCACTTGCCACATTTTATTTAACATATTTCATTGAGTTTATAAATTATTACATTTCCATTTCACTTCCTCCTTTTTTTTCTCTACGTCTCTTCCTCTTTCCTTTTCTACTTTGTCTATTTCCTTCTTCCTCTCTTTATTATTCTGTCTCTCTTCTCTTCATATCTCTCTCTCTCTCTCTCGCTTCTTTCAGTGGTGTGCTTTGATGCCAAGATCAATTTTGACGATAACGCAGAGTTCCGTCAGAAAGCCGTCTTTGCCCTGGACGACATGTCAGAGAGCGATCCCACCGAGACGGAGGCAGCCAAATGGGACCTCAAGTACATCGGCTTGGATGGAAACATCGCCTGCTTTGGTGAGTTCTGATTATGGCTGTCCACGCACATGCATGTTCTATTAATTCAGCCATGGGTAACCCACCCCAACTGGAATAGAGTTGTTATTTTCCTTATCAGATAATTGAAGGCTAGGAGACAACGTTCAAACTTTGTCAAACTACAGTAAAGCCGACTGGGCTCCTCTCCAGTCCAAATTGACAACCAGCTTTCTAACGACTCCGGAAGGAGGCTGCCATAACCAATGCTTTCTAATTAGCCATAATCCGCCCAAAAAGTCTCCAGTGAGCTGGATTGTTAGTCTTCTCATTATGGTCCTCCCCTGTCATAAATCAAAGCTTTACAGTGTAATTCTGGGCTGCTGGGGAGTCTCTTCTGGCTGCCCTGAAGCCTCATAAACATTGTGGCAGTAAGAGCACAGGTTAGTGGCTCTTTCCCCTGCGCAGCCTCTCCTGCAGAACAACAGCTCAGAGCTGATGGGCTCCTTTAAAAGCTTTGTAACCCACCAAAGTGACAGCTGTTAAAGCCAGTTTCCTTTTATTGAGACTTCTGTCAGGGCACTTGCCAGGACGTAGGCTCAGTGCCGCTAAACCAAATGAGGTAAGACGTTTGTAGAGAAGCGTGTTGGCTTTGGCAGGAAGTGACTGAATCGCTTGGCTCCCTTGCAGCAAAAGCACCAAGATGCCCAGAGGATAGGGATGCGCTCACTAGGCTGCCTGATAATACGGCACAACAGAAATTTGTTTAATCAATGCTCGCTTTCTGAAGTCAAGAGCATTGCCGTAATCACATTTCCCTCCACTTTTCAACTTCTTCAAGTGTTAAATATCTTAATTATAAGTTTTAACAGTACCTCTTAAAGATTTAAATCCTCAAAGAATGTTGTTATTCCCTCTTCATTAGATAATTTATTCATTGATTTCACAGTAAGCCCTTTCATGTTTGTGTTGTCTTAATGCTGGTGTTAGGTCATGTTTAATTTAATTAAATCCCAACTACTTGTCACTGTTTTCTCTCAAGGGTTTTCGTTTCAGTTCTCATCTTCATTTGGACTCTAATGGGGGGAAATCTAACTTCATCAGAGAATCGGCACGAAACCATTATCAGCATTCCAGAATCATAATTTGTCATCAAAATTGTGATGAGCACAGTAACTATTTTTTTTAGAGGCCCTTCTCTGTTTTCTGAGACCAGTAACAGTTCTCAACTTTCTCTGTGGTTTAGTTTCACCTTTGATCTGTCATTACAGTGAATGGGGCTGGTCTGGCTATGGCCACGTGTGATATCATCGACCTCCATGGAGGGAAGCCAGCCAACTTCCTGGACCTAGGAGGAGGGGTGAAGGAAAAGCAGGTGTACGAGGCATTCAAACTGCTCACTGCTGACCCGAAGGTAGGAGCCCACTTTATCCAACACCACAGGGTGTGTGAGTGTGCTGTGGAGAGGAGTTGTACCACTTAAAGATAGAGAACAAAGCTGATTCACTATGCTACAGTAGCTAGTTCCATGTCAAACTGTCAGTTGGTCTCAACACACTGTTCCAACCACCTGTTGAAATCCCTATTTAACCAACCCAGCTGCTCAACACTTTATCCTAGCGATTCTGTAAATATTTGTTGCTGCTACTTTGTGTGACTGTTTAACCAGGAGTCATGTTAAAGCTTCTCTTTAAGGCCTTGTCTGGTCGGTTAGGCACCAGTCCACCTCCTAACAAAGACACAACAGTTTAGTGGGTTTGGCACTGACAGCTATGTTTCTCCCAGAGATGGGGTATTAGAGATCTCCTAATTATAATGCCATGGTTTTATTGACAGTTTTGTAATGAATTACAGCCCCGCAGCCACAATAAAGCCAGCCTTTTAATGGCTTGTCCCTGCCGTCACAGTCTTCTCCCAATGCACAACGCAAACTCGTTACTGTACTTTCCTGGTGCAATTAAAGGTCCAGAACCTCAGAGGAGAGGATGTGGCAGCTTGGCTCTCTTTACGACAGTTGAATACTAAATGTTCAGATTGCCAATAACTCAGCAGCGAACAGTTGGAGGCTGGTAACAATGCCGCAGTGCTAGTTTGTTGACACTCATCAGAGCACTAATTCCCTGTTTGCTTTCACTTCAAATTATGTCTTTGACAATGGTTGGTGTCTTCGTATGTGTCATAGAACAGTGTTAAATACTGGTTCCTTCTATTCACTGTTGAACAGGCCAGTTTACCACACATTTCTGATACATCAAAGATGAAGGACATTGAGAACGAAGGACATTGAGAACAAAGGACATAGAGGCATGATGTGGAATGTTCTATGCACAAATATGGCATGATACTCATTGCAATACACAAGTCACTCGAATGCCATTCCTTTGCTTCACTTCAGTTTCATATAGTCACTTTAATAGTTGACCAGATAATCGAATTTTGTAAAGAAAAGAGAGAAAAAGGAAACAGTAACACAACAGGAATAAAATATGCAGGAATACGCTGTTATTCCAGTACCAGATCAATGTGCAAGGTATTTGAGGTAGATATGTATATAAAGGCAGGGCTAAGTGACTTGGCATCAGGATATAGTATAATAAAGAGTAAAGAACACCATAGCAGCAGCATATGATGAGTGCGTTTATGTATGCGTGTTGTGTTCGTATGCATGTGCATGTCGCGTGTGTGCATATGTAGTGTATGTGAATATGTGTTGGTTTTGTTTGAGTGTCAGTGTAGTGTGTGTGTGTGTGTGTGTGTGTGTGTGTGTGTGTGTGTGTGTGTGTATACGTGGCCAAAAGTTTTGAGAATGACACAAATATACATTTCCACAAAGTTTGCTGCTTCAGTGTCTAGATATTTTTGTCAGATGTTACTATGGAATACTGAAGTGTAATTACAAGAATTTCATAAGTGTCAAAGGCTTTTATTAAGTTGATCCAAAGAGTCAATATTTGCGGTGTTGACCCTTCTTTTTCAAGACCTCTGCAATCCGCCCTGGCATGCTGTCAATTAACTTCTGGTCCACATCCTGGCTGATGGCAGCCCATTCTTGCATAATCAATGCTTGGAGTTTGTCAGAATTTGTGGGGTTTTGTTTGTCCACCCGCATCTTGAGGATTGACCACAAGTTCTCAATGGGATTAAGGTATGGGGAGTTTCCTGGCCATGGACCCAAACTATCTATCTTTTGTTCCCTGAGCCACTTAGTTGTTACTTTTGCCTTATGGTAAGGTGCTCCATCATGCTGGAAAAGGCATTGTTCTTCACCAAATTGTTCCTGGATGGTTGGGAGAAGTTGCTCTCGGAGGATGTGTTGATACCAATTTTTATTTATTGCTATATTCTTAGGCAACATTGTGAGTGAGCCCACTCCCTTGTTTGAGAAGCAACCCCACATGAATGGTCTCAGGATGCTTTACTGCTGGCATGACACAGGACTGATGGTAGAGCTCACCTTGACTTCTCCGGACAAGCTTTTTTGCCGATGCCCAAACAATCAGAAAGGGGATTCATCAGAGAAAATGACTTTACCCCAGTCCTCAGCAGTCCAATCCCTGGACCTTTTTCAGAATATCAGTCTGTCCCTGATGTTTTCCTGGAGAGAAGAGGCTTCTTTGTTGCCCTTCTTAACATCAGGCCATTCTCCAAAAATCTTTTCCTCACTGTGCGTGCAGATGCACTCACACCTGCCTGCTACCATTGCTGAGATAGCGTGGTTCCCCGATCCCGCAGCTGAATCAACTTTAGGGAACGGTCCTGGCGCTTGCTGGACTTTCTTGGGCACCCTGAAGCCTTCTTCACAACAATTGAACCTCTCTCCTTGAAGTTCTTGATGATCCGATAAAGGTTGATTTAGGTGCAATCTTACTGGCAGCAATATCCTTGCCTGTGAAGCCCTTTTTCTGCAAAGCAATGATGACTGCACGTGTTTCCTTGCAGGTAACCATAGTTGGCAGAGGAAGAACAATGATTCTAAGCACCACCCTCCTTTTGAAGCTTCCAGTCTGTTATTCGAACTCAATCCGCATGACAGAGTGATCTCCAGCCTGGTCCTCGTCAACACTCACACCTGTGTTAACGAGAGAATCACTGACATGATGTCAGCTGGTCCTATTGTGGCAGGGATGAAATGCAGTGGAAATGTTTTTTTGGCGATTCAGTTCATTTGCATGGCAAAGAGGGACTTTGCTCTCCCCTCTTTCTCCTGTAGTCCACGATCATCTCCTTGGTCTTACTGAGGTTGAGGGAGAAGCTGTTGTCCTGGCACCACACTGCCAAGTCTCTGACCTACCTGTAGGCTGTATAATCGCTGTCGGTGATCAGGGTTACCACTGTCGTGTCATCTGCCAACTTGATGATGGTTTTGGAGTCATGCGTGGCGATGCAGTCATGGGAGTACAGGAGGGAGTACAGGAGGGGACTAAGCACCCAACCCTGAAGGGCCCCCGTGTTGTTGCCTACCCTTGCCACCTAGGGCCGCCCCGTCAGGAAGTCCAGGATCCAGTTACAGAGGGAGGTGTTCAGTCCCAGGGTCCCCAGTTTGGTGATGAGCTTGGAGGGGACTATGGTGTTGAACACTGAGCTGTAGTCTCCTCTTGTTCAGGTGGGAGAGGGCAGTGTGGAGTGGAATAGAGATTGTGTCATCTGTGGATCTGTTGGGGCGGTATGCGAATTGGAGTGGTTGAGGGTGTCTGGGATGATGGTGTTGATGTGAGCCAATGACCAGCCATGTCATACGTATCTATAGGCTATATCAGAGATAAGCGTATATCAGTTTCTTCTTTTTTAGTCGGAGACTTGAGGGCATGAATCACACACACACACACACACACACACACACACACACACACACACACACACACACACACACACACACACACACACACACACACACACACACACACGTACCAGATATGAATTTTAACAAGGTGCTAGTGAAACTCTGCCACTGACGATGTATTGTCCCAGTCAAATGTCCACAGTGTATATATTATTTTTTGTCCTGCATGAAATCATCAAGGTGTCCTGAAAACAGAATAAAATAAGAGGGAAAGTAGAGGTTTAAGTGTTTCTCAGTCCTCTGAGGCAGTGTGATCAAATTCATACATTATGATGTCAAACAAGGTCATAATAGAGATGAATTCGTGGGGGAAACCTAGGCAGCTTTTAAAGACGGCATTAGACTTCAGTTATTCCTGCATAGAAAGTAGTCTTCTCTTTATCCTGGCTTCAATTCGAAGCCCAAACCCTAGAGTAAAGGCAGTAGCTACCGGTTCCTCCTCCAGCAGTGTAGAGGCGAGACAGACACAGGCCCTCCCTTATGGGGGAGAGATGAGAGCGGATTGACATTAAACCTCCGTGTACCGCCATTTGCATTTCATACTGGGATTTGGAGACTCATCAGATCTGTGGAGGGAATGTTAATTATTAGATTCTTGGCATGATGAAAATCCTCATTTACATTTTTCTTTTAATATATTCGTTACACTAAAGATGTTCTGTGTCTCGGTTCCATTTAGGCCTAGGCTGTGAACAACTTGAGCCAGAGTAAGAATCAATAGCTGGAAATGCCAAAGATACACACTTGTTAAATGTTTAAATGTGTCCAACTGAATAAGGTACTTGAAAGCGTTTCAAGGGTTTGTCACGACAAATACTTAATATTCATTCTTACAATTGAATTTCTTATGTTTTATTTGCTTTGGCATGGAACATGTTGACACGTTTCAACCTTATGAAATGTTAATCCGTGTTTGAAGACGAGTCAGCAGTGGAATGTTTATTTTGCCATATTCAATACTCAACTCAAAAGCCTTGTGCTCCCCCCCCCAACAGTTTCCACCTTGAGGTTTGGTGTAATGTGAGATGCCTAACAGTGACATAAAACTCTAGCTGTATACTCATTTTCACTAGTGTAGCAGTATTATACATTTACTGCAGCCAACTACAGTTTGTATCCAGGGAAGCTGATATTCTGCCCAAGTTAGTATATTCTAACCTCGTTAGCACAGCCTTATTTTCGCTGCTAGGTTCTTCATAGCCACTAGCAATTAATATGGTTATGTATTGTATAGCTGGTGTCAATTGATACGTTGTGGCTATCAATGACTATCAAAAAGGTAACATTTAAACACCATTAGCAAGGAGGATAATTTAGTAATAAATACCAGGTCAAATTAAGCATAACCTGGCTCGTTCTCTTATCTGGGAGATGGCAAACACTGGATAGCGTGTCCGTCCACTGCTCTCTCGCTCCCTCACTCTCTGCTCTCTCTTTTCTCTCTCTGTCAACTCTCTTTCCGCTTTGATCTCTTCAGCTCGTTCTATTCCAACTATAAGATTCAGTTGGGAGTGTACAGCTTCAGTTAGAACGGACAGGTCCTGGGATTGGATATGAAGATTCAGTTGGGAGTGTACAGCTTCAGTTAGAACGGACAGGTCCTGGGATTGGATATGATTTCAATCTTGTTTGGTTTTTTTTTCATGTTGTTTTCTCAGTTGGAGTATAGCATTGATTAGGTCAATAAGAAAGAGGGACCATATAGAATAGGGAATATGACGAAAATGTACAGGATGAGGGAAGAGGTTAGAGAAAAAGAAGGATGAAGAAAATGAAAAGAAAAATGAAGACATTGAACGTAATATCGAAAGTAAGTGTTGGTGTGTATAGTATGTGGGCAAAGCCTATTCATTTCATTGGACATGTAGTCTCTTCTGTTCAATGGTGTTTCAATTCTGTCCTCTGGCGCCTTACGTCCCTGCTAGAATAACTAGCCCCACTCTTTCACAGGCATATAAAGAACTGCTTACTTTGACAGAATAGTTGTAGTATTGAGTCCCCCCCCACATTACCTGTAGGCAGTGACCAAATACCCACAGCCAAATTTCCTCTTTATTATACACTCCCTCCTGCTCAGTCCTGATAGGAAATAACAGATTAATGTTTTGTCCTGTGCATTGTATTTCCTAGGTGGTGGTGAATTATGTCCCCTATAAGACGGTGCTGTGCTCCTAGGCTGTGTGTGATGGCAGGGAGTGACTGGGTAATTGTCACCTGTGGGTGTTCTCACAGCTTTGTGTGTGTGTGTGTGTGTGTGTGTGTGTGTGTGTGTGTGTGTGTGTGTGTGTGTGTGTGTGTGTGTCAGTAACAAGATGTAACGGACACAGCTAGGTTCTCTGATCCACCTTGAATGTATTGGTACATTAGCATTTAGCCCATTCAGTTGACCAGCTCCAAGGCAGAGAGGGAAGGAAAGAGATGGTTTTTCACATACTTCGTAAAGAACAGGTGTACACTAACATTGAAATGCTTACTTAGGCGCCCTTCCCAACCATGCAGAGAGAAAAATAGAAAGATAATAGAGAGAATATTTGACTAGGTCACCAACATTGGGTGTTAATCACATTGTTGATTAGGCATGCTGAAGGTGTGTACTCGCTCATATTCACCCTTGGCCTCCCTACTGGGTTGTGTGCGTTTTTATGTGTGCACAAACGTGTGTGTGTGTGTGTGTTGTATCTGCTCTGGAGGTGTGTACTCACTCAGATCATCCAGCTTCACTTGTGCCTCCCCTCCAGCCCAAGCATTTGTTAGTGTCTGTGATGCACTTTGTGCGTGGGTGTTTGTATACGAAGGTGTTCACTCACTCAGACCTTTGTGTTCCTTGCGGCAGTGTGTGGTAGGTGTGTGTGTGCTTCTCTCAATGTGTTAGTTTCTGCTCTGCTTTACCTGTTTCATTTCAGTTATTATTAGTGAGCTGGACAGTCAATAAATGGTATAAATATAGCGCCATTAGCATTTTTACAGTTTCAATTTGGTTTTAGTCATTTTTAGTCCCACATTTTTGGGGGGACACCACTGATCTAAACAGTAAGGTATTTTCCTTCAACATATACACGTTCTGGCTGTAGCCTGCTGAGCGTGTCTACTGTACACGGTCACCTAACCCCTTTGTTGGCTAGTTGTACCATCTTTGGCATGGTGTACCTCATGGAGAAGAGGTCCTGGCCCGTTTCCTGTCACATTTCCACTCCAAATCGCCCCATTACATCAAGAGTATTCTTAAAAGGTATTGTTGTCCACCTACTGCAGATATACCCAGTGAATGGCAGCTCTCTCCTCCCCCAGCCTTTGATCTGCTAAATCCTGTTAAGGCAGCGTTGTGAGGGGGCCCAACCACTCCACTCTGGATCAGCCACTCACTCTCTGGTCCTCTCTGTGCATATGGAGATGTCTTGGGCCCGCGTCGAATGTCAGAGCGCCTGTTTGGACATGGTGTGAGGCTGGAGACGGGGCTCATTGTTGGCCCTCTTTAAGAGCTCCACTCTGCAACGTGAGGCCACAGTTCTAGAGGCTCAGGGAATGACTCCTATTCATGTCCTTGGATCTGTTTCATCTACACCTCTCAGACAGGCTAAGGCAATCATGCACCGTACAAATACAGACTAACACACACATGCCTAGCCCTCCAGGGACTTGCACAATCAGCCATCATTGAGTTGGCTGTGACGTCGGAGATCTGGGTTTGCTGTGGAAAAATGGTCTGTCGGCCTGCAGGCTAGGCCTCCGGGAACAGCCAGTCCCCTGTGTCGTAAAGACAAGCAATGATAAGCCAGAGAGAAAGCCCAGAAACAGGCTCCCACTCCATAATGGAGTTCATTCCCTCTGCGTAGAGCATTAAGCCTGGCATTACAGACAGCAGGCTATAGGGAGCCATCACCTGAGACCAGTGCTGTGGGACCAGTAAACATTGGACTGGGGCGATAAGGAGGGAACATTGGAATGACGAGCAGGTCATGCCATCAAGAGCACCTTTTGCTAATAGTGGTAATGGCTCATATGTGTAGTGAGATCTGAATGGTGAGATTGCTTTTCTATGGTGGCGCAGAGCACATATTGACATTGCGATTTGAATCGAGTGGTGTTGGTGAGTAGAGTAGGGGGCATTATTTCAGTAATGTATAGCTAGATCTAACCATTGATTTGAAGGGATACTTATGGATTTTGTCAACTTCCCCAGAGTCAGATGAACTCGTTGATACCATTTGTAAATCTGCATCCAGAACGAAGGAAATTAGTGGTATTTTGAAACATACTGCTAACTATTGTTCGGGTAATGACTGGAAGTCTATGGTATCTACTAGCATCCTAGTAGTGAAATAGACTTCCAGACATTGTGCTAACACAAGTTAGCAACTTTCTTCGAACTAAACTACATGGTTCAAGCAGACCACTATAGTCCATGTGCCCAAGAACACGAAGGCAACCTGCCTAAATGACTACAGACCCGTAGCACTCACGTCCGTAGCCATGAAGTGCTTTGAAAGGCTGGTAATGGCTCACATCATTATCCCAGAAACCCTATACCCAGTCCAATTTGCATACCACCCAAACAGATCAACAGATGATGCAATCTCTATTGCACTCCAACCCTGCCCTTTCCCACCTGGACAAAAGGAACACCTACGTGAGAATGCTATTCATTGACTACAGCTCAGCGTTCAACACCATAGTACCCTCAAAGCTCATCACTAAGCTAAGGATCCTAGGACTAAACACCTCCCTCTGCAACTGGATCCTGGACTTCCTGACGGGCCACCCCCAGGTAATGAAGGTAGGTAGCAACACATCTGCCACGCTGATCCTCAACACTGGAGCCTTTCAGGGGTGCGTGCACAGTCCCCTCCTGTACTACCTGTTCACCCACGACTGCATGGCCAGACACGACTCCAACACCATCATTAAGTTTGCAGACGATACAACCTGATCACCAACAACGACGAGACAGCCTATAAGGAGGTCAGAGACCTGGCCGTGTGGTGCCAGAATAACAACCTATCCCTCAACGTAACCAAGACTAAGGAGATGATTGTGGACTATAGGAAAAGGAGCACCGAGCACTCCCCCATTCTCATCAACGGAGCTGTAGTAGAGCAGGTTGAGAGCTTCAAGTTCCTTGGTGTCCACATCACCAGCAAACTAGAATGGTCCAAACACACCAAGACAGTTGTGAAGAGGGCACGACAAAGCCTATTTGGCATGGGTCCTCAGATCCTCAAAATGTTCTACAGCTGCACCGCCGAGAGCATGGTTGCGTCACTGCCTGGTACTGCAATTGCTCGGCCTTCGACTGCAAGGCACTACAGTAGGCAGTGCGTACGGCCCAGTACATCACTGGGGCTAGGCCGCCTTCCATCCAGGACCTCTACACCAGGCGGTGCCTGAGAAAGGCCCTAAAATTGGTCAAAGACTGTGCTTTCTACTATCGCATGGGAAGCGGTACCGGAGTGCCAAGTCTAGGACAAAAAGGCCATACTACCTCATTTGGCCCGACCAACCAGTGCCCCCGCACATTGGCTAACCGGGTTATCTGCATTGTGTCCTGCCACCCACCACCCGCCAACCCCTCTTTTACGCTACTCTTTTTACTGTTTTTATTCCCTTACTTACCTATTGTATACCTTTAATGTGCTGTTGGTTAGAACCTGTCTGTAAGCATTTCACTAAGGTCTGTTGTATTCGGCACGTGACAAATAAACTTTGATTTGATTTGGTTACAATTAAATGATTAGAACCATACAGCACTGTGAGTTATCGGGGTCTCTTAATATTTCTCTAAGCGTAACGTAAATGCTAATATCTCAGTGGAAACTCAGGAAATGCTAACAGCCTCAGTATAACGGCTGATCATGGACTAGCAGCAGACCCCGTCAGACCTCAGCTGCCTGCTCAGTGCATCATGCCAAGGCCTCCTCAACCAACTATACTGTAGCTGACGATTTGCTATATTGTAGCTGTTCCACCTCACTGCTTATAAGATCATAGCTGAATGTAGGCTGTTTCTACTTGGTTTCAGGTCCTTTGCTCACGGAGTACTGGGACTGGGCCAGGCATTGATGTACAGAATGGGATGTAAATGGTAGGAGGAGAAGTCGAGGCTCTGGAGCTCTTGTCTAAAGCCTCTGAGTTGTGATGTGTGGCTACGGAGCTGCAGTTCAAAGAAACAATATGACGCTACAGGCGAACTGGATGCGCAGTGTGATGTTTGAACTCAATGTCAAAACGTTGGAGGTTTCTTCTTTTTCACACTCTGAAAACCATATATCAATCCTCCATACACTGAAGATATCTGGACTTTGGGAAATTGGAAACACTTCAGTTTTGCCGGGTTCACTTTGTTACTTTAGTCTAATTGGTTAGAGTAGAGTGCGTTGTTTTTATGAGTTGGAGCCTACTCAAGGCAAGAAGCTGCAGTCAAGAAGCAAGTTGTTTTATTTAGATTTTAATTATTATTATTATTATTTTTTTGAACGAACCCATGGCAATACTGAGCTGAATTGCATAATTAACCAACTGTGAATGACAGGCGGGTTTATTAACACTAAGTGAATATTACTTCTCTTGACACCTCAGTAGTACATTCAGTACATGATAATGATACCTCCTAATTTCAGGACCAAATGTACTGCTTGTCGCTGTTTGGATCATTAGTTGCTGTGTCATAACCTGCAGATTGGAGTAACAGTTGGCTATTTTTTGTTAATGTAGCATTGCAATGTTCTTATTTTAGTTTTTGGGATGCTACTGGTGAAATGACACACTCTGGTAATTGTGTGTATTGCCTTCATTTGTTTGTCCTAATTGTCTCTGTTTACCTCAGTCAGTGATCTCATTATGTGAGCCCTCTAACCTTCCAGCTGCCGGCTGTAATTGTGTTGCTTATCGAAATAAATCAAATGTAACTCAGACTGGCTGCCAAACTAAATACCATTATCTCTTAGATCTATGTTCCACTTAGGCACTTTCATATGGATTAGCCTAGGTATCCTGATGTGGTTCTCTGGTGTAATTGTGAAGAAACCAAAATACAATTTGCTTCACAAGAGTTATAAATAACTGCTTTGGAATGTCCTTTACACACACACACACACACACACACACACACACACACACACACACACACACACACACACAGCGTGTGTGTGTACTTTGGATGAATGTTAAAAACAAGAAGGCTAAATTGCAATAAGATCTCAATCTCTTCTAAATTGCACCTGCGGTCGATATGTGAATGGCCCTGAGAAGACCCACTCCCTCCCTCAGAGTGCCATTCAGCTGGGATGATCGCCTTTCATCTGGCCTGGCATGTTTTACCCATCTCATCACTTCTGCTTTAAAGAGGTCCTATCGATGTCCGGAAAACTTCACTCACTTAATAATGAGCTTCTTTACACTTGTGTTCTCTCTTACTGTTTACCAGCTCCTCAGTCACTTCTTGCCCCTACACACACACACACACACACACACACACACACACACACACACACACACACACACACACACACACACACACACACACACACACACACACACACACACACACACACACACACACACACACACACACACCTAGTTAGACAAACACACATACACACCAGTGGAGGCTCCTCAGAGAAGGAAGGGGAGGACCATCTTAAACATTAAAAAAGGTCCTTTTTAGATAAAACTATACTAAATATATTCACGTAACCAAATTATTTATTTAAACACTGTTTTGCAATGAAGGTCTACAGTAGTCTCAACAGCACTCTCTGGGGTAGCACCATGGTGTAGCCGTCCTCCACTGGCTACATTGACTTCAATACGAAACCTAGAAGGATCATGGTTCTCACCCCCTTCCACAGACTTACACAGTAAGTCAACAAAGTGTCAGAAAATTAATGTAGTACTGATAGCATAAGCTACAGCTAGCTAGCACTGCAGTGCATAAAATGTGGAGAGTAGTTGACTCCGAGAGAGAAAGAATAGTTGAACAGTTTTTAACAAATAATTTATTCCAAAATGAAGCAGAAGCAACAAGAGGGAGAGCTAGCTGCTTTTTTTCCCTTTTTTTTCCCACTTTCACTTACTTAGCTAGCAGCAAGCTAGTTTAGCCTACTCAAACAACCGTCTCAAACAGAAAGGGATGCTATGTTAGCTAGTATGGCCATCACACACTGGAACTCTTCCAAGTCAAAGTAAGCTTTTGGTTTTATAAATGTATTGCCACCGGGGCCCGCCATTGTAGCTGCTAAACTACTTATTGCTGACTACACTACTGGGTGAGTTTAGGGTGTTTACTAACGCGTTAGTTCTAGTAGCTATGTTGACTATGGCTAATATGGTGACAACGATGTAGGCTGTGTGTAGCAGTTAGCGTTTATGATATAAAGGTTTGGCTTGGAACATTTTTTTTTGCCTGATCATAGAGCAGCTGTTGTGTTGTGCAATGAAGTCCACAAGCAAAGGGAAAAGGTGAGAGGAGAGCGCGTAGATGCCAGAAGGGATTATACAACGAGCAAAGTGATCGTGCTGATTTGTATGTGGCTGCTATGAAAGTGATCTGTGTTTGCAGATGATCAGGGGTGTACTCATTCCGCTAAATCTGTTGAAAAACGATTCTTAAACAGAAGCAAACGGAATGGAATCCTCCATGGAGCAAATGATGTGTGTGATTAATCTGATCTCCAGTTGATGAGCCTGATATGAGCTCCATGGTCTGGCAACCACCATAGCGCTGTAGGACATATTTTATATACAAGACACCTGTCAATAGCATGTCTAATGGATATGTATGTCTTGGTATATATTGTTAATGTATTCACCTTGTATTAACACCATCCCTTTCCGCCCCATGTTGACTAGACCATTCCTCCCCCTTTTCCCATGGCCCTGTCTGATTCAACAGTCTCCTGTCTGCCATTCCTCATCTGGGATAAATCAATATGTGATCTGGGATTGGACCTGGGCTAATTTGAGCCCTTCTCTCACTCTTAATGCTGCAGGAAGCGTTTTGTCATTTCAAAGGTAGGCCCCAGATGGTGCAAGGTAGTAGCGTTAGAAAGGCCTTCAAATGCCATAGGGGCACATCGTCTATGATTTAGTGACCTTCTAGAAGTCAAGCAGTGCTCCTTTAATAGGAAAAGGCTGGACGGCTCCATTTTTCTCATGTTCTACAGCACCTCCTACCACATGATAGTATTAAAGATTGAGAACCGTTCTCAGTCACTGACTGTGTTTGTTAGTCAGCAACAGGAGGTAGATTTTTGTTCCCTCTTTCGCATGTTTGGAGAATTGGAACACAATAGTTCATTTTCACTTATGAGGCACACTGCCTGAGGACCCAGTCTCACTCCACAGGGAAATGTACCCAGGAGCACTCTGACAACTCAGTTCCACCCCCCACTGATCATTAATATGGCATGAGAACCATGGCCCTGTTTATTCCTGACATCCTCATGGTTACATTCTACAGTAACCCAGGGCGACGCCCCTCAATTTCACCCTGGCGTGGCGTGTCCAGCAACGAGCTGCCTCCCTCTCGCTACACCGCTCAATTTAACAGATGATGCTTCCCTCCATCCCGGACAGGCATCTATCTCTCCATCTGTCTGTCCGAGGCGTGAGCGAGCGTCACAGGGGTGTCCTGCGAGTTCCGAAAAATTGAGCTGATGGTGTAGCTGAGGCCACACTCATTTCACGCATCTTGGCTTTGATGTAAGCCTACATGCACGCTGCTGTAGGCTCATCTGAGGCCAGGCCACCCAAACACTGAGACAGATGATAGGATCAGGCCTGCTTTATGAGCCGTGCTCTACAGTGCAGTGCAGCAGCACGTCCTCTTGTCCTCTGTCACTGGCTGACGCTGTATGTAAACATGGAGCAGTCTAAAGATACTGATGCCAAAGCGGTCAGGGAGAACGTCATGTTGATAGGTCATTTTTTAATTGCTGTGGGAAAGATGATTTAAAGCAGTTTTAAATGTTACACTAATCATTATAACAGACTTAATTCTGTCTCTAAAGCCTAGAGAAATGACAGTGGTTGTCGATGAGGAGCAATTGGTGTATGCTGTGTGTCATTAGCCTTGATATGACTCATCCCAAGTCACACAATACACAAGAGACGAATGTCGACTCCGGTAATTAAATGATCAGGCTTCCCTTTATTTGAGCGATGGAGGGGAACACGGATGCTAATTTACCCGACAGTCTAGGCTACAGCAGGAGACTCATTTAGTGTGTGCGTGTAGTGCTATACTTGTGAGGACCAGAAGTCCACACAAGAATAGTACACCAAGGACAATTCAGATAACTGGGGACATTTTGCTGGTCCTCACTTATACAAAGCCTGTTCTTAGGTGTAAGAGTTAGATGAATGGCTAAAATCAGGGTTGGGTTAGGGAAAATAGGATTTTGAATGGGAATCAATTGTTGGTCCCCAAAAAAGTCCTCAACTATACTTTGGTAACACCCCTCTGTGTGTGTGTGTAAGTGTGTGCGTTTCTCTGTTATTAACAGTTGATATTCTCAGTAGCCTGTGTATTCAAATCAAAAATCCGATTTTATTGGTCACATACACATGGTTAGCAGATGTTATTGCGAGTGTAGCGAAATGCTTCTAGATCTGACAGTGCAGCAGTAGCTAAGAGGTAATATCTAACAATTCCACCACAAAACCTAATACACACAATCTAGTAAAGGAATGACATGAGAATATATAAGTATAAAATATATGGATGAGCAGTGACAGAGCAGCTAAGATGCAATAGATAGTAAATAATAGATATTGAAGTATATATTATACATTATATACAGATGAGATGAGTCATGTGAGATAAAAAAAAATTAAAGAGGCATTATTAAAGTGACTAGTGTTCTATTTATTCAAGTCTTATTCAACTGTCCAATGATATCCAGTCTGTAGGCAGCCACCTCTCTGTGCTAGTGGTGGCTGTTTAACAGTCTGATGGCCTTGAGATAGAAGCTGTTTTTCAATCTCTCTGTCCCAGCTTTGATGCACCTGTACTGACCTCGCCTTCTGGATGGAGGCGGGGTGAACCGGCAGTTGCTCGGGTGTTTATTGTCCTTGATTATCTTTTTTGCCTTCCTGTGACATCGGGTGTTGTAGGTGTCCTGGAGGTAGTTTGCCCCCGGTGATGTGTTGTGCAGACCCTCTGGTGAGCCTTGTGGTTGTGGGTGGTGCAGTTGCCGATACAGCCCGACAAGATGCTCTCAATTGTGCACCTGTAAAAGTTAGTGAAGGTTTTCGGTGACAAGCCACTGTCACTGTTGCGACCTCTTCACCACACTGTCTGTGTGGGTGGACCATTTCTGTTTGTCGGTGATGTGTACACTGGAGAAATAAACTTTCCACCTTCTCCACTACTGTCCTGTTGAGGTGGATAGGGGTGTGCTCCCTTTGCTGTTTCCTGAGGTCCACGATCATCTCTTTTGCTAACATTGGGTGAAATGTTATTTTCCTTGCACCACACTCCGAGGGCCCTCGCCTCCTCCCTGTAGGTTGTCTCGTTGTTGCAGGTGTGCATGGCCACGCAGTCGCGGGTGAGTACAGGAGTGGGCTGAGAACGCACCCTTGTGAAGCCCCAGTGTTAAGGATCAGTGGAGAGGGGATGTTGTTTCCTACCTTCACCACCTGGGGTCGGCCCATCAGGAAGTCCAGGACCCAGTTGCACGGGGGGGGTCGAAACACAGGGTCTCAAGCTTAATAATGAGTTTGGATGGTACTATGGTGTTGAATGCTGAGCTGTAGTCAATGAACAACATTCTTACATAGGTATTCCTCTTGTCCAGATGGGATAGGACAGTGTGGTCCTTCTGTGGCTCAGTTGGTAGAGCATGGCGCTTGTAACGCCAGGGTAGTGGGTTCGATTCCCGGGACCACCCATACGTAGAATGTATGCACACATGACTGTAAGTCGCTTTGGATAAAAGCGTCAGCTAAATGGCATATATTATTATTATTATATTATAGCGATTGCATTGTCTGTGGACCTATTGGGGCAGTAAGCAAATTGAAGTGGTCCTAGGGTGACAGGTAAGGTGGAGGTGATATTATCCTCGACTCTTCTCTCAAAGCACTTCATGATAACAGAAGTGACTGCTACGGGGCGATAGTCATTTAGTTCAGTTACCTTCACTTTCTTGGGAACCGGAACAATGGTGGTCATCTTAAAGCATGTGGGGACAGCAGACTGGGATAGAGATTGATTGAATATTTCCGTAAACACACCAGCCAGCTGGTCTGTGCATGCACTGAGGACGCAGCTAGGGATGGCATCTGAGCCGGCAGCCTTGTGAGGGTTAACATGTTTAAATGTTTTACTCACGTTGGCCACGGAGAAGGAGGGCCCACAGTCTTTGGTAGCGGGCCGCGTCGGTGGCACTGTATTGTCCTCAAAACGGGCAAAGAAGTTGTTTAATTTGTCTGGGAGCAAGACGTCGGTGTCCGTGACGGGGCTGGTTTTCTTTTTGTAATCTGTGATTGTCTGTAGACCGTGCCACATACATCTCGTGTTTGAGCCGGTGAGTTGCGACTCTACTTTGTCTCTATACTGACACTTTGCTTGTTTGATTTAGGGAAGGTTTACATAGTCACCGTGGGTACAACATCTCCTATACACTTCCTTATAAACTCGCTCACCGAGTCAGCGTATACGTCAATGTTATTATCTGCGGCTACCCGGAACATTTTCCAGTCCACGTGATCGAAGCAATCTTGAAGCGTGGAATCCGATTGGTCAGACCAGCATTGGATAAACCTAAGCACGGGTGATTCCTATTTTAGTTTCTGCCTATAGGAGGGGAGCAACAAGATTAAGTCATGGTCAGATTTCTCAAAAGGAGGGCGGGGGAGGGCCTTGAATGCATCGTGAAAGTTAGAGTAGCAATGGTCGAGTGTGTTACTCACTCATGTACAGCAATCGTTATGCTGTTAGAATTTAGGTAGCCTTGTTCTCAAATTAGCTTTGTTAAAATCCCCAGATACAATAAATACAGCCTCAGGATATATGGTTTCCAGTTTGCATAAAGTCAAGTGAAGTTCCTTGACGGCTGTCTTTGTATCCGCTTGCGGGGGGATATACACGGCTGTGATGTTAACCGGGGAGAGTTCTCTTGGGAGATAATACGGTCGGTATTTGATTGTGAGGAATTCTAGGTCAGGTGAACAAAAGGACTTGAGTTCCTGTATGTTGTTACAATTACACTATGAGTCGTTAATCATGAAACATACACCCCCACCCTTCTTCTTACCGGAGAGATGTTTATTCCTGTCAGCGCGATGCACTGAAAATTCAGTTGGCTGTATGGACTCACAGTATGTCCCCAGCTAGCCATGGTCCCGTGAAACAGTGTATGTTACAATCCCGGATATCTCTTTGGAAAGCAACTATTGCCCTGATTTCGTTGACTTTGTTAACTAGGCACTGGACATTAGCAAGTAATATACTCTACGTGGTGTGTGGTGTGTGCGCATCCAAAGCCTCACTAGAAGACCGCTCTGGCACCCGTCCTCCGGTGGCATTGTTTTGGGTCGGGCTCTGGAATCAGTTCAAATGCCCTGGGATGTGCAGACAAAGGCTCCGCTTTGGGGAAGTCGTATTCCTAGTCGTAGTGCTGTTTGTGCTGGTAAGTTGACGTCTCCCTGATATCCAATAGTTCTTTCCGGTTGTATGTAATAACACTTAAGGTTTTCTGGGATAACAATGTAAGAAAAAAATACACAAAAATAAATACTGCACAGTTTCATAAGGACTAGAAGCAATGCTGCCATCTCTATCGGCGCCATCTTGCCTAATGTGTACAACTGCACTGTTTGTTAAGGGCTTTGATACAAGTATTTGATACACTGCCCGATTTTGCAGGTTACAAAGCATGTAGAGGTCTGTAATTTTTTATCATAGGTACACTTCAACTGTGAGAGACGGAATCAAAAACAAAAATCCAGAAAATCACATTGTATGATTTTTTTAAAAGTAATTAATTTGCATTTTATTGCATGACATAAGTATTTGATACATCAGAAAAGCAGAACTTAATATTTGGTACAGAAACCTTTGTTTGCAATTACAGAGATCATACGTTTCCTGTAGTAATTGACCAGGTTTGCACACACTGCAGCAGGGATTTTGGCCCACTCCTCCATACAGACCTTCTCCAGATCCTTCAGGTTTCGGGGCTGTCGCTGGGCAATACGGACTTTCAGCTCCCTCCAAATATTTTCAAACACAGCGAGTGGAGTTTAGACCAAAAAGCTCTATTTTTGTCTCATCAGACCACATGACCTTCTCCCATTCCTCCTCTGGATCATCCAGATGGTCATTGGCAAACTTCAGACGGGCCTGGACATGCGCTGGCTTGAGCAGGGAGACCTTGCATGCCCTGCAGGATTTTAATCCATGATAACGTAGTGTGTTACTAATGGTTTCCTTTGAGACTGTGGACCCAGCTCTCTTCAGGTCATTGACCAGGTCCTGCCGTGTAGTTCTGGGCTGATCCCTCACCTTCCTCCATGATCATTGATGCCCCACGAGGTGAGATCTTGCATGGAGCCCCAGACCGAGGGTCATTGACCGTCATCTTGCACTTCTTCCATTTTCTAATAAATGCGGCAACAGTTGTTGCCTTCTCACCAAGCTGCTTGCCTATTGTCTAGTAGCCCATCCCAGCCTTGTGCAGGTCTACAAGTTTAAACCTGATGTCCTTACACAGCACTCTGGTCTTGGCCATTGTGGAGAGGTTGGAGTCTGTTTGATTGAGTGTGTGGACAGGTGTCTTTTATACGGGTAACGAGTTCAAACAGGTGCAGTTAATACAGGTAATGAGTGGAGAACAGGAGGGCTTCTTAAAGAAAAACTAACAGGTCTGTGAGAGACGGAATTCTTACTGGTTGGTAGGTGATCAAATACTTATGTCATGCAATAAAATGCAAATGAATTACTTAAAAATCATACAATGTGATTTTCTGGTTTCGTCTCTCACAGTTGAAGTGTACCTATGATAAACATTACAGACCTCTACATGCTTTGTAAGTAGAAAAACCTGCCAAATCGGCAGTGTATCAAATACTTGTTCTCCCCACTGTAAGTAAGCATTTCACGGCAAGGTCTACATCTGTTGTATTCGGCGCATGTGACAAATAAAATATGATTTGATTTGACATGCTGCTGCTGTTTGTTGATGTAATTTAGACTCCCCTCTGTCATTAACCCTGAGATCTGTGACAGGCGGATTCCTCAGCCTCTCCAGCTCTTCCAGCATGAACCCCTGTTTTTGAGCATGAGGAGCAGCACTCTGTGTGCAGAAGGCCATGCCATAATGAATTTGATGAAATGTAGCCAATGTAATGAGAAAGACGTGCCCATCCCTGGCTCCTCTGTCACATCAGGTTTGTCCACTCTGTGGGAATGGAGGAGAGAAGGTCACTTGCAGTGCCTTGAGAAAGTATTCATACCCCTTGACTTAATTCACATTTTGTTGTGTTACAGCCTGAATTCAAAATAGATTAAATCGATGTTTTTCAGTTTCAACCATCTTCACACACTACCCCATAATGGCAAAGTGAAAACATGTTTTTAGAATTTTTAGCAAATTTATTGAAAATGAAATACAGAAATATCTCATTTACATAATTATTCACACCCTAAGTCAATACTTGCCACATATTTTCAAGTAAATTTAAGTCAACTGCAATTCAGCCACTCAGGAACATTCATTGTCTTGGTAAGCAACTCGGGTGTAGATTTTGCCATGTGTTCATCTCCCAGTGTCTAGTGGAAAGCAGACTGAGACAGATTTAGCTTGTGCTTAGCTCCATTCTGTTTATTTTTTTATCCTGAAATACTCCCCAGTCCTTAACAATTACAAGCAGACCCATAACATGATGCACAGCCACCACTATGATTGAAAATATGGAGCGTGGTACTCAGTAATTGGATTTACCCCAAACATAACACTTTGTATTCAGGACAAAAAGTACATTGCTTTTCCAAATTGTTTTCATTATTACTTTAGTGCCTTTTTGCAAACAGGACGCATGTTTTTTGAAATTTAAATTATTTTCACTCTTTCATTTATGTTAGTATTGTGGAGTAACTACATCCTCACTTCAACTCTGTAACTTGGCCTCATGGTGAAATCCCTGAGTGGTTTCCTTTCTCTCCGGCAACTGAGTTAGGAAGGACACCTGTATCTTTGCAGTGACTGAGTGTATTGATACACCATCCAAAGTGTAATTATAAACTTCACCATGCTCAAAGGGATATTCAAGACATTTTTATTTGATTTATTATTGTTGGGAAATATAATTCCACTTATTATGGTTATGGTGTATTGTGTGTAGGCAAGTGCCCCCAAAAATCTTAATTTAATAAATGTTTAATTCTGGCTGTAACACAACAAAATGTGGACGGGTGTGAATACTTTCTGAAGGCACTGTAGATGGAGCTCTGGAAAACAACATCTGGGATCACTGTTGGATATCAGCGATGTCTGTGTCTTTGTGATCTGCTTTCTGCAATTCCAGGAAACTAAAATAAATATAAACTTTATTAAGACCTGAAAACCAACTGAAAGGATATGTGTTATAAGAGATATCCTGTTTATTTGGGTTGTCTTGAACTCATATACCCCCATCAGTTTCACCTGTATCCCAGCCCCTCCCTCCCTCTCCCCTGGTATGGTTTGCTATGCTACTGTAAGCCTCACTGGCAGCAGTTCAAACATATTATTGTCACTGTAATTGGCTGTTCCAGGCTTGATTTGATATGTGCCTCTTGTCTGATCCGTACACCTCTTTACCGCGCTAATGGAAAGATGAGTCCCACGTGAAATGTTTCTCTCATCAGATCGCTGTTGAGATCGTACATCTCACGTTACCCTTGTCAGGAGCGCTGCTTTATCACAGTCTGAGCATGTGTGGTAGAGGGAGGATTGCATTAAAAATAGAAAGAAGTAACAAGGGTGAATTTAGCCAAAGTGCTTTTGAAACTTGAAAATTATATATGAACCTTAGATTTATCATAATAATGACTATTACCACACATTATCAGTAGTCATCTTGTTGAAATTCGTGTAGAGGTGTGTGTCTGAGAGGAACATAGGCATCAACTGTTTCACTGTGCCACTATTCCTACAGTCACAGCACTGCTACCAGTCCTAACACTTACACTGCTAGTTTTAATTTCCTCCCCCGGGTGCAAACTGACTGATGTTGCCAGACTAGCTGATACAGTTGTCTCCTTTAGCTTGATCCCCACAGCTGTGGTCAAGCTGACATGGCTGTGTCTCTCCAGCTGCAGGTGCCTGAAACGTTGTGCTACATGTACACTCATATCCTCCTATCTCCTGGAGCATCTGCGGTTGTCAGAGCAGGTAGAAATGGACAGCAGATGGCTGGGCTCTACCATCCTTTACAATGCTGCTCTCTTTTATCCATATAGAACAATATGCAGCACGGGAGCTTCAACTAGGCCAAAAAAAACACTGATTTAAAGAGTCATACTACATATACCCTCTATATGTTCTGTTGTGACCACTAGATTTAGGCCTTGACTTGTTTGATTGAACCTACACTCTGCAGTATAATATATAGGGTATACTTTTTAGCACTAATGTATAATTCACTTGTTAATATTGCTTTAAGGAGATTTGTTTGATTTAACAAGATGTATTTGTTTCCCCCTTTTACCGTGCCTCCATCACGCTTTTGAGATTTTTCAACACAGCCAGCCCTCCACCCCTGTGAATGAAGCATATTTCAGAGGCAGTGTTTGGCTCACTTCCCTCCAGCACTCCAGCCCTGACTGTATCCGTTTGTAGAGCCTTTTCACATTTCCTATTTCTCAGGCCTGCTGTCGTGGCCCTGTCTGCCAGGCAGCAGGAATGAGGGAACGTGGGAGAGGGAGAGCGGGAGCTTCTCCATTTAAAGCCCAACAGTGATTACACTGTCCATCAGCCGCCAGGACGACCTGCATCAGCCACAGGATTGATGTTTGACAGAATAATTAGGAAACTGTCTCTGGTTAAAATCACTGGAGCTCATCTTTGGGTAAAAGGACTTCCATTTGCTAACTCCCCCCACTTGTCCCCGCTTCGTTCCCCAGCCCTGTCCTAGCCATCCACAGAGTGCTCTGGGAGGGAGAAAGTTGAGTGGTACAGTGGGGTGGGTCGGTGTTTCTGCTAGTGAAACTGGAAAGGCAAATGGAAGGGAATGGGGGGAGAAGTGAGTCAGAGTGGAGCAGTCATTGCCACTGGCAGCAGCTCAGTAGAAGTAGGAATGGGAGGGAGCTGAAGCAATTGGGGAGGGAGGTTGGGGTAATGGAGGTAAGAAAAATAAAGGACGGCCAGTAGCACTATTAGCTGGGATTGGCTGGTCTCAGTAGTAGGAGAATACTCTTAGGATTTTGTTAGAGCGTTGTGAATTGAGAAGAGGCCACTACACTACCCGGATTCTCCCCTGGCTTGTCTGGTATGGCTGATGATGAGCTCTTCATTAGGCTGGCCCCTAATGGACTGACCCATTAGGTCAAAAGGCAGTGTCTGTTCCACCTGCCTGATACTCTAAATCCCCTGACTGCTCCTGTACTGACCAACAGACGGGGAACCAGGCTCCAGATGAGGACCTCCTCTCTCTCCTCTGGGCTTTACCCGGGGAAGGTTGTTGCCCTTACCTGCCAGAGAACCAGGCTCCAGCTGAGCCTCTATCTCATTGACTGAGGGCCCCCCCCATCCCTCCCCTGGGATTTTGTCTACTCCTCTGATCCCTCTAATACCTAAGCAATTCCTTAATGGCTAATTGATATGCCACAGAGCAGCTTCAAAGCCTGCAGGTCTTAATGTCTGCCCAGGGAAGTACTGGTCATCTCACTGAAAGACTGCATGCGGGGTGCCTTAGAAACAATTCCCCTCATCTTAATAATTCCAACCTGGTCTTTCTTTGGGTTTTGATGACACGTGCAGGCAGAGACATGGAAAACATCATACAAGGGCTCCCCCTCAATCAGTGTATGTATCGGTGTCTGGCTTTTTGGAAATTAAATCTTGATTGCATCCATCTGTTTCGCCCTAGTTTCTGGTTTTCTGTCAGTTTAGTGTCCCGCTCCCCAGACTCGCCAGGACTGGGCGGGTGGAGGAGGGAGAGGCTTTGCAATATGTCTATTCTATCAGTTTCTAAATGACTCATTTAGCCAGAGCTGAGTCATAGCGAGAAGTAGTCATTGCCTTTTCAATAACTGCAGCGATTCAGTCATTCACTCAGATGAATAACAAATTAGTGTCTTAAAAACGGTCTCTATTTTTGGATCGCGGAGGGTGAAAGCACTATATAAAAAAATAACCCCCCATCTATCAGGATTAACGCTCTCCCAGGTTATTTCATCCCCACTAAATTGCCTCTCTCACTAAACAGCATCAGAGAAGGGAATTACTCAGTTCCTCCTGGGACACTCTCTGCTGTCTCATTGTTGCTCTAAAGAGTACAAATGCCTTCCCTAGGGTGCTTATGGGTCACTTCTGCCCTTTTTAGTGCTGTTAAGGTATTTCAGGATGACATTGCATTGTGAGGAAATTGCACTGTTGTGTTTGCCAGTTTTACACTCCTACAGACAATCTCACAATACCAGGATTCATGCATTGTCAACGAGTGTGTGTGTGGTATTGTTAATGAGTGTGTGTGTGTGGTATTGTTAATGAGTGTGTGTGTGTGGTATTGTTAATGAGTGTGTGTGTGTGGTATTGTTAATGAGTGTGTGTGTGGTATTGTCAACGAGTGTGTGTGGTATTGTCAACGAGTGTGTGTGGTATTGTCAACGAGTGTGTGTGGTATTGTCAACGAGTGTGTGTGTGGTATTGTCAACGAGTGTGTGTGGTATTGTCAACGAGTGTGTGTGGTATTGTCAACGAGTGTGTGTGGTATTGTCAACGAGTGTGTGTGTGTGGTATTGTCAACGAGTGTGTGTGTGTGGTATTGTCAACGAGTGTGTGTGTGTGGTATTGTCAACGAGTGTGTGTGTGTAGTATTGTTAACGAGTGTGTGTGTGTAGTATTGTTAACGAGTGTGTGTGTGGTATTGTCAACGAGTGTGTGTGTGTGGTATTGTCAACGAGTGTGTGTGTGTGTGTGTGGTATTGTCAACGAGTGTGTGTGTGTGTGTGGTATTGTCAACGAGTGTGTGTGTGTGTGTGTGGTATTGTCAACGAGTGTGTGTGTGTGTGTGTGTGTGGTATTGTCAACGAGTGTGTGTGTGTGGTATTGTCAACGAGTGTGTGTGTGTGTTATTGTCAACGAGTGTGTGTGTGTGGTATTGTCAACGAGTGTGTGTGTGTGGTATTGTCAACGAGTGTGTGTGTGGTATTGTCAACGAGTGTGTGTGTGGTATTGTCAACGAGTGTGTGTGTGGTATTGTCAACGAGTGTGTGGTATTGTTAACGAGTGTGTGTGTGGTATTGTTAACGAGTGTGTGTGTGGTATTGTCAACGAGTGTGTGTGGTATTGTCAACGAGTGTGTGTGGTATTGTCAACGAGTGTGTGTGTGTGTGTGGTATTGTCAACGAGTGTGTGTGTGTGTGGTATTGTTAACTAGTGTGTGTGGTATTGTTAACGAGTGTGTGTGTGTGGTATTGTCAACGAGTGTGTGTGTGTGGTATTGTCAACGAGTGTGTGTGTGGTATTGTCAACGAGTGTGTGTGTGTGGTATTGTCAACGAGTGTGTGTGTGTGGTATTGTCAACGAGTGTGTGTGTGTGGTATTGTCAACGAGTGTGTGTGTGTGGTATTGTCAACGAGTGTGTGTGTGTGGTATTGTCAACGAGTGTGTGTGTGTGGTATTGTCAACGAGTGTGTGTGTGTGGTATTGTCAACGAGTGTGTGTGTGTGGTATTGTCAACGAGTGTGTGTGTGTGTGGTATTGTCAATGAGTGTGTGTGTGTGTGGTATTGTCAACGAGTGTGTGTGTGTGGTATTGTTAACGAGTGTGTGTGTGGTATTGTTAACGAGTGTGTGTGCTTATTTGGTGGTTGCATTCTTTCAAAGACATGAGCCCGTGGCTATGTTTACGCAAAATCTAAATAATGTAGCTAATCCAGTTGTTAACTCCTGAAATACGTGTTACTGTCAGGTGTAAATGATGGGATTAATCTGTGTGGGTGCAAGGCTGAATATGAATAGTCTGTTGGTTATGTTGGTCATTTATCCAGACTTGTTTGTCCACTCACTGATTCGACTGTCTCTGGCTCCTAGGCGTGCCCGCCTGGCTGTCTGCTTCAGTGCTGTGCGTCAAAAAGCCCAGTTGTTTACCCATTAGCAAATGCACTTCACTGAAGAAGAGCGGTGTGTCTATGCAAACAGGGTGACAAAAAGAAGTTGGAGATGATTTGCCTTGCAAAACCACCCAGCTGCCCTTTAGATGGCTCATTGGCTCCCATGATCAGGTGCAATCTGAACTGGAATCATTTGGATAATTGACCTTCTGTGTGAATACATTAGAATAAATTAATTTTGATTGGCCATGTAGCATTATGAAGAAAGTAGGAATGTTAGGCTTTTATATTCAGTGCTGGTTTGTTGTGCTAGGTCTCGGAGGTGATTATGTATGCAATTCCCTGCTATTATGCATTCCTTCAATTTAAAAAAAAAAAAGTAATTCTCGCTCATAGTAGAGCAGGGCACCGCTGTGCTGGCTAAACTCTGCAATGATTGAAAGGCGAAATATCTAAGGATGGTGTATAGTAATCACTGCTCATGTTTTAGAATGTCAGTCCCTGTGTCTGAGAGAGACACGCAGCGGTGGCCAAGTTAGGTTGCTGTGGTAGTAGGTGGCCAATGGTGTGGTTTTATGGAGCTGACAGAAAATGTACTCCATTATCTTTACTAGATACTTTATTTCTGTTGTTGTATATATCTGTTATTTAAGTTTACACTGAAAACGTTTATCATCCCAAAAAGTATATAGAGTGAGCTCCAAAAGTATTGAGACATTGATGAATTTTCTGTTGTTCTTTGCTCCAGCAATGGGGCTGACAGTGCACACTGTCCGCTTTAATTAGAGGGTATTGTCATCCATATTGGGTGAACTGTTAATAAATTACAGATATTCTTTTACACATAGTTGCCCCCCCTTCTTATACACTTAGTGTACAAAACATTAGGAACACCTGCTCTTTCTTTTCACCTGCTCACCTGCCCTGTTGAAATGAATGAATC
The DNA here is from genome assembly GCF_023373465.1 of Oncorhynchus keta. NCBI lineage: Eukaryota > Metazoa > Chordata > Actinopteri > Salmoniformes > Salmonidae > Oncorhynchus > Oncorhynchus keta. Next base: position 13,682,026 of record NC_068441.1, read on the forward strand.
TCTTATTGTCTGCTATTCATTGTCTGATATTCATTGTCTGCTATTCATTGTCTGGTATTCATTGTCTGGTATTCATTGTCTGCTATTCATTGTCTGCTATTCATTGTCTGCTTTTTTCAACCCACCTACCAATAGGTTTTTCTTGTTTGTGAGGAATTGGAAAGCCTCCCTGGTCTTTGTGGTTGAATCTGTGTTTGAAATTCACTGCTCGACTGAGGGACCTTACAGATAATTGTATGTGTGGGGTACAGAGATGAGGTAGTCATTCAAAAATCATGTTAAACACTGTTATTGCAGACTGAGTCCATGCAACTTATTTTGTGACTTGTTCATCAAGTATTTACTCCTGAACTTATTTAGGCTGGCCATAACAAAGGGGTTGATTACTTATCGACTAAAGACATTTCAGCTTTTAATTTTTTTAATTAATTTGTTAAAAAAAATTGGAAAACATCATTCCACTTTGACGGGTTATTGTGTGAAGGCCAGTGACAGGATGTGACACCGTCACTGCTAAATGTATACAGGGCAACACTGAAGGGCTGTGTTTGTGTGGCTGGCTGTTTTTTTCCCTTTCCAGTCTAATCTAGACATTGCTGACTTCCATCATACAGTCGTGCTTTGAATGGAGGAATACTGTGTGTATGTCTGCACACGTGGCCCTGCATATCTCTGTTGTTCCCTTGTCATCCCTCAATGATCGACAGCCATTAACCCTTGGTGAAGGGGTTGAGAAATATTTATGTCTGCCTGTCAGCGGCGAGATGCCGCCCTCTCGGGATGAATAATAGGCCTGTTTTACAGTGTCCGCATTTCTCAAATCTAATGCATAGCTGTGTGTGTGTGTGTGTGTGAGTGTGTGTGTGTGTGTGTGAGAGAGAGAGAACATGCACAAGATCCCGAGGTGAGCAGCAGGAAATGAGTTCTACATCCCTGGCTGACAACGTCCCCTGCCAGTACTGGTCTCTGTGCTCCCTTCTCTCGCTCCTGTGCCTGCTGCCAGTCTCCCTCTCTCATTGTCTTGTCTTTCATGTCATCCCCCTGTTGCCCACTCTTGTCCTCCTGTCTGCCCCTATTTCTGTGAACATTTGACCTCAAGTGTTGTCCCACTTAATCTCTCTCACTACTCTTCTCATATTTGTCTAATATTAGCCCTTCTGCACTCTCACTTTAGATTGCTTGCGTTCTTCTTCAGGACATATTGACAGTAGATATATTTCCCATGAAACTATTCTAGTGTCAAATGTGTAACCCTCCAGCCTGGATAACTGTCGCTAATTTGGGCTTTGGGTCTAGAGCCATTTGGTGTTCACTTATTTCTGTCCTCCCATCTGATAAAAAAAACAATGGATGGCAAAACGCTGAAGGACTTGAAAGGGTGCAGGGCCGTTCGACAGACGGCTCCATGAGATATGCCCACTGCCTCTGTGTTATAATCGGCACTTCAATCCCTACAACAAAGACACTATCCAACGCAGTGCCATCTCCATGACAAAGGCATAGGTGAAGTGCACTTCACTGTCTGCTACAAAGTCAGGTTCCAGACTTGATGAGGCCCCCAGGGGCCCTTGTGCATGGCCTCTGAGCATCCAGTGCATGCTTTTGGCTGCTGATGGGCCTGGTAGCGTAGGGAGAATATGAATGATGTGGCCTGGGGAAGGGCAGTGTAATGGGAGAAAGATCAGAGGCTGGGGCTGTGATGGTGCAGTCAGGATGGGATAGATGGGGGTGCAGAAGTACAAATTGGAATTGGTTTATTGGGTTGGTCTAACGCTGCTTGAATATCATAATGAGACACTCCAATGTCATCGGGAGTATTTACTCCACTTTATCCCTGGTCTCTTCCCTGTATGTCAGCCATGCATAACGGGTGACTGTCTCCCATAAACGGCCCTATTGTGTCAACAGATGCCGTGCTTTGCATTTACCTCCACCATGATGTCTATCCCCTACCACAACCTTCAGAAATCTGGCTGTTGTCTGTATACTGGTAGAGCACTTATTATTACGCATTGATTCTGAAGGATTCAACATTCGATAAGTAAAGACAAATATGAATGGAAGGTTTTATAACATACAACCCATTTTGTGTGTGTGTGTGTGTGTATGCTTGAGTGTATTGGTGCATGTTTAAACCTGTGGTTAAAGTCTTGAGTTTTCTTACTGTATTGTCCTCCTTAAGGTGTATGAAACTGTAAGCGTCAGAGAGAGGCTTCAATAAACCTCCACTGTTTGATGAAACGGAGGGAAACTGAAACCTACAAAATAATGAAATTGCTGATATAGCTCAGCCTAATAAATACATGCTCAATAGACCTGATAGATATAGCCACAGTGTACAATACAATGCTTAGACAATAAAAAAAAAAAACATTTCCTGCATTAAAAAAAAGCACAATCTTGTTAGCTACTTTGTGCTGGCCATATTGACGAGCGTGTTGAAAACAGAATGAGTGTCTGAGTGAAAGGACGGCCTTACTCATTGGGGGATGGGTTTGCCAAGAGGCTGCTGTCACAGTTCAACCCCCCGCTCTGTCACGAGCGAGACCTTGAGCCGGAAATGACTGGCTCTGGTATCAATTCACAGGGAATGTCCCCCATTCACCCCCCTTACTTTCACTTCCATTCTCCACCTTCGCCTCTCCTGGCTCGCCGCAAACTCATTTCTGCCTTGATTGGTTTCTTTTCTTCAGCGGAGAGAGGAGAAGCGTGCTGGCTGTGCCTAGGCAAGTTCACGTGGCAGGGGGGCCTGAGGAACAGAAGGACATCTTCGTGTAGCAGGGGGGCCTGAGGAACAGAAGGACATCTTCACGTGGCAGGGGGGCCTGAGGAACAGAACGACGTCTTCACGTGGCAGGGGGGCCTGAGGAACAGAACGACATCTTCACGTGGCAGGGGGGCCTGAGGAACAGAAGGACATCTTCACGTGGCAGGGGGGCCTGAGGAACAGAAGGACATCTTCACGTGGCAGGGGGCCTGAGGAACAGAAGGACATCTTCACGTGGCAGGGGGGCCTGAGGAACAGAAGGACATCTTCACGTGGCAGGGGGGCCTGAGGAACAGAAGGACATCTTCACGTGGCAGGGGGGCCTGAGGAACAGAAGGACATCTTCACGTGGCAGGGGGCCTGAGGAACAGAAGGACATCTTCACGTGGCAGGGGGGCCTGAGGAACAGAACGACATCTTCACGTGGCAGGGGGGCCTGAGGAACAGAACGACATCTTCACGTGGCAGGGGGGCCTGAGGAACAGAAAGACATCTTCACGTGGCAGGGGGGCCTGAGGAACAGAATGACATCTTCACGTGGCAGGGGGGCCTGAGGAACAGAAGGACATCTTCACGTGGCAGGGGGGCCTGAGGAACAGAAGGACATCTTCACGTGGCAGGGGGGCCTGAGGAACAGAAGGACATCTTCACGTGGCAGGGGGGCCTGAGGAACAGAAGGACATCTTCACGTGGCAGGGGGGCCTGAGGAACAGAACGACATCTTCACGTGGCAGGGGGGCCTGAGGAACAGAACGACATCTTCACGTGGCAGGGGGGCCTGAGGAACAGAACGACATCTTCACGTGGCAGGGGGGCCTGAGGAACAGAAGGACATCTTCACGTGGCAGGGGGGCCTGAGGAACAGAAGGACATCTTCACGTGGCAGGGGGGCCTGAGGAACAGAAGGACATCTTCAGATTTCACAGCACAGGGACAGCTGGATGTCACAGGAGAGAGAGAGTGGACATATTGTATAGGATAAGACATGTTGTTTGATTTGTATTATGTCAGTGTTCGGTCATGTCAGGGCTCAACAAACGTGTTGACGTTCATGCTTCTTGGTATCTAGTGAAGACAAATGCAATGAATGGTTTCCAGTGTATGTCATGACATTGATTGTCACCTTCCCTGGAAAGTGCTTGGTTTTTCCAGGAAATGGATTTGGAAGAAATTAGAGAATGGTGCTGTACAGAATCATATAACTTCTTCTACAACCAGTTTTCTAACTACAGTTTCCATACTTTCATATATGCAAATACCTTCCAAATGGCATTTGCATACATTTGTTTATCTAAAGTATTACTCAGAGGGATAGTGTTTGCCGTATATATGCAGTTAACCCTGTAAAAGATGCAGTAAAGCTATCTTTCCCTGTGTCGGTAGAGATGTCCATTGATCAAATCAAACTATTTGTCACATGTACCGAATACAACAAGTGTAGACCTTACAGTGAAAGGCTTACTGACAAGCCCTTAACCAACAGTGCAGTTCAAGAAAGAGTTGAGGAAAGTAACACAATAAAATAACAATAACGAGGGGGTACCGGTACAGTCAGTGTGTGGGGGGTACAGGTTAGTGAAGGTAATTTGTACATGTAGGTAGGGGTGAAGTGACTACATAGATAATAAACAGTGAGAAGCAGCAGTGTACATAACAAATGGAGGGGGTGTCAATGTAAATAGTCTGGTGGCCAGTCTTATGGCTTGGGGGTAGAAGCTGTTAAGGAACCTTTCGGTCCTAGACTTGGCGCTCCGTACCGCTTGCCGTGCGTTAGCAGAGAAAACCTTGTGTGATTTGGGTGTCTGTCAATTTTTTGGGCCTTCCTCCGACTAGCACTACCCTCTGTAGCGCCTTATGGTCAGATGCCGAGCAGTTACCATACCAGGTGGTGATGCAACTGGTCAGGATGCACTCGATGGTGCAGCTGTAGGACCTTTTTTTATTTGTATTTTTTTAAATCTTTATTTAACCAAGTAGGCTATTTACCGATAGACTATGTACAGCTGCAGCGATCGGTTAGCTGCTCAGATAGCAGATGTTTGAAGTTGGTGAGGGAGATAAAAGTCTCCAACTTCAGCGATTTTTGCAATTCGTTCCAGTCACAGGCAGCAGAGAAATGGAACGAAAGGCGGCCAAATGAGGTGTTGGCTTTAGGGATGATCAGTGTGATACACCTGCTGGAGCGCGTGCTACGGGTGGGTGTTGCCTTCGTGACCAGTGAACTGAGATAAGGCGGAGCTTTACCTAGCATGGACTTGTAGATGACCTGGAGCCAGTGGGTCTGGCGACGAATATGTGGCGGGGGCCAGCCGACTAGAGCATACAGGTCGCAGTGGTGGGTGGTATAAGGTGGTTTAGTGACAAAACGGATGGCACTGTGATAAAGTTTGCTGAGTAGAGTGTTGGAAGCTATTTTGTAGTTGACATCGCCGAAGTCGAGGATCGGTAGGATAGTCAGTTTTACTCGGGTAAGTTTGGCGGCGTGAGTGAAAGAGGCTTTGTTGCGGAATAGAAAGCCGACTCTAGATTTGATTTTCGATTGGAGATGTTTGATATGAGTCTGGAAGGAGAGTTTACAGTCTAGCCAGACACCTAGGTACTTATAGATGTCCACATATTCAAGGTCGGAACCATCCAGGGTGGTGATGCTGGTCAGGTGTGCGGGTGCAGGCAGCGAACGGTTGAAAAGCATGCATTTGGTTTTACTAGCGTTTAAGAGCAATTGGAGGCCACGGAAGGAGTGTTGTATGGCATTGAAACTCATTTGGAGGTCAGATAGCAGTGTCCAAGGACGGGCCGGAAGTATATAGAATGGTGTCGTCTGCGTAGAGGTGGATCAGGGAATCGCCCGCAGTAAGAGCAACATCATTGATATACACAGAGAAAAGAGTCGGCCCGAGAATTGAACCCTGTGGCACCCCCATAGAGACTGCCAGAGGACCGGACAGCACGCCCTCCGATTTGACACACTGAACTATGTCTGCAAAGTAGTTGGTGAATCAGGCACGGCAGTCATCAGAAAAACCGAGGCTACTGAGTCTGCCGATAAGAATATGGTGATTGACAGAGTCGAAAGCCTTGAGGGTCTGGGGACCCATGTCAAATATTTTCAGTCTTCTGAGAGGGAAAAGGTGTTGTCGTGCCCTCTTCACGACTGTCTTGGTGTGTTTGGACCGTGTGGACATCAAGGAACTTGAAAGTCTCTGGCAGTTGTCAGTTGCAGAGGGTTCCTTAACATGAAGTGAAAATTCAGATGGTGGTGTCAAGATGTCTGTTTGTGAGCAGGCTTCTTTGACATAATGCTCCATCTCTTTCACTTTGGGCGAGGAGGAGCTGTCATGCTTCAACAGGCTAGATAATTATTTCCCTCTTATCCTGCTTCGCCAGGCTCAATCCCAGCATTCAATAGGAGCCACGACCCGCACTGCACCTCGCCGCCCTTCTCCCTCTCTCCATCTCTCCCTTTCTCCCTCTCTCCATCTCTCCCTTTCTCCTTCTCTCTCTCTCCATCTCCCCTGGCCCAGCGCCAGAGGAGTAGCACACCACAGGGAATGCATTTGCAGGCAGAAAAAATAGCCCTTAGATTTGACAAGATGGTGCCAAAATAGAAAGCCAGAAAGATACAAAGAAGAACTACATCAAATGAACTGTCTTATCGTCCAGGCCAAATTGCAGTTTGTTAAACTAAACACACACGTACATATGCCATTTAATATGCAGGCTGTGTATGCGTGTTGTATGCCTGACCATGTATGTGTTGTGACCTCAGAAGTAACAGTAATTTTGGGAAGTGAGTTCAATCTGTGTTTTTGGGTAGAACTGGGAGCCCCATTTCTGCTTTATATGGTGATGTCTTAGCCTATTGGAGGAATAGGGGAAGTGGCGCTTCCAAACTGTTGTGCTCACCTATCTGAATTGTTTCTGTTAACACTAAAGGGGTGTGTCCTGTGGAAGGACGTGGGGACCTAAATAGAATTGGGCCCCATCCCACAACAGAAAACTGCTCATTTGAAGATGGAGGATTAGTGCCTATAGGCCCCGTCTTCATTTGGAAAGGCTGCATATTAACCTTTAACCCCTAGGCTGGGCACTGCAGCCCTGTGGAGGAGCAGGAATAAACAGGCCAGGACCAGCAGGCCTGTCAGAGGAGGCTGCTGTCACCAGATAAAGCAGAACAATGCCCTTAATAGGCCACAGAGAGACCAAGGAGTTCCAAAAATTTCTGCACAATTTGCTAGGTTGTAACAAAGGGAGAGATGTGTTTCTTCTGACAGATTAGCAGTGGTCAACAGTGGTAGACTGCTGTTAGTGTGAAGCACAATGCTAAATGTGTGTCGGAGTGATAATTCAGCAGTACTCACTCACCACAGGGATCACTGCAGCAGCCAGACCAAATACAATGCTGGTTAGTTAAAATGAACGGTTGGAAATACGTTTTTAGGTGTTGACAAGTCTATAGGGGAGAATAGTATGGTTTCTTATGTCCATGTTGTAGGTATCAAATGGGTAGAATTTTGACTTGTGGGGTTATAATGTTGTGTGTTTACTAGTATCACCTGTCAGTGATGGTAATCATGACATTCATCCTCTGTGTGTTGAACATAAAATATAAATGTGTTTTATAAAATGCATTGACACTCTGGGGAAATGCCAGTTCCTCTGTCAGTATAGAATCTTCCAGGCTACTATTCATGTCTTAAATGCAGTTAGCAGGCTGGATAATAGAGTCTGAAAAGACTGTTTCTCCAGTGAAGCCATTTCCCAGCTGTGAAAGAGCCTTGACAGGGTATTGGAGCGGTGGCTGTTATGATCCTGTTATGTTTAATCATTCACTGGACCAGAAAGGACTCCTCATACTGTAAAGGCACAAAGGTTCTCAAAGGATCCTGGTACAATATGCTTTATTCCTTTCTGCTCTGCACCGAATCAAGAAATAGCATATGTTTATCCTAACTCAAATGGTAATGTTTCCAAAGCGGCTCCTGTATCACGGGGGTAATCAGAGAATAGTACAATGTACTCTGATCTTAGAGGTCTGGGAGGTTTAGGATTGCGTCAGAGTGGATTTGTATTGATCTTTAGTGTGATGGTTAGAGTTTGAGTCTGCACTGGTATCGGCCGGATCACATTTAAAATGGACTTTTGATTGAAAGCAATTGAACTAAAGGGATTAACCCTAACTTTACTCCAATTCACTTCTGCCATTAATCAGTGTGACATTTAAAGGCTCAGGTCTACGGTGGCGATGCTCTGTGGTTCTACTGCAGCGCCTAGTCTCTTAAGTCATCATCAGTACAGTATATAAAGTCGTGGCCAAAAGTTTTGAGAACGACACAAATATTAATTTCCACAAAGTTTGCTACTTCAGTGTCTTTAGATATTTTTGTCAGATGTTACTATGGAATACTGAACTATAATTACAAGCATTTCATAAGTGTCAAAGGCTTTTATTGACAATTACCTGAATTTGATGCAAAGAGTCAATATTTGCAGTGTTGACCCTTCTTTTTCAAGACCTCTGCAATCTGCCCTGGCATGCTGTCAATTAACTTCTGGGCCACATCCTAGCTGATGGCAGCCCATTCTCGCATAATCAATGCTTGGAGTTTGTCAGAGGTTATGGGTTTTTGTTTGTCCACCCGCCTCTTGAGGATTGACCACAAGTTCTCAATGGGATTAAGGTATTGGGAGTTTCCTGGCCATGGACAACAAAATATCAATGTTTTGTTCCCCGAGCTACATAGTTGTCACTTTTTATCTTATGGCAAGGTGCTCCATCATGCTGGAAAAGGCATTGTTCATCACCAAACTGTTCCTGGATGGTTGGGAGAAGTTGCTCTCGGAGGATGTGTTGGTACTATTCTTTATTCATGGCTGTGTTCTTATGCAAAATTGTGAGTGAGCCCACTTCCTTGGCTGAGAAGCAACCCCACACAGGAATGGTGTCAGGATGCTTTACTGTTGGCATGACACAGGACTTATGGTAGCGCTCACCTCGTCTTTTCCCGACGACAAGCTTTTTTCCGGATGCCCCGAAACAATCGGAAAGGGGATTCATCAGAGAAAATGACTTTACCCCAGTCCTCAGCAGTCCAATCCCTGTACCTTTTGCATAATATCAGTCTGTCCCTGATGTTTTAACTGGAGAGAAGTGACTTCTTTGCTGCCCTTCTTGACACCAGGCTAACCTCCAAAAGTATTCGCCTCACTGTGCGTGCAGATGCACTCACACCTGCCTGCTGCCATTCCTGAGCAAGCTCTACTGGTGGTGCCCAGATCCCGCAGCTGAATCAACTTTAGGAGACGGTCCTGGTGCTTGCTGGACTTTCTTGGGCGCCCTGAAACTCTCTTCACAACTATTGAACCCCTCTCCTTGAAGTTCTTGATGATCTGATAAATGGTTGTTTTCGGTGCAATCCTACTGGCAGCAATATCCTTGTCTGTGAAGCCCTTTTTGCGCGTCAATGATGACGTCACGTGTTTCCTTGCAGGTAACCGTGGTTGACAGAGGAAGACAAATGATTCCAAGCACCACCCTCCTTTTGAAGCTTCCAGTCTGTTATTTGATCTTAATCAGCATGACAGAGGGATCTTCAGCCTGGTCCTCGTCAACACTCACACCTGTGTTAACGAGAGAATCACTGACATGACGTCAGCTGGTCCTTTTGTGGCAGGACTGAAATGCAGTGGAAATGTTTTTTTGGGGATTCAGTTCATTTGCATGGAAAAGAGGGACTTTGGAATTAATTGCAATTCATCTGATCACTCTTCATAACATTCTGGAGTATATGCTAATTGCCATCATACAAACTGAGGCAGCAGACTTTGAAAATTAATATTTGTGTCATTCTCAAAACTTTTTGCCATGACTGTAGGCCTGGCAAATATGAAGTACACATTCAGGTGAAAAATGTCTGTTGTGCAACACATTGGTGGTGGATATGTCATGTTACCCCCTCGCAGAATAAAGCTCATTGAAGCTTGATGTGAAGTAACATGTTGACAAAAGAGCTTTCTGAATGTTGAATTGTATTACCTTCATCCAGTTCATGAACACAGAGGATACCAGGAGCTTCGCTGTGTGTTTTAGACTTTTAAGTGCTCATGGTGGTGTCGTGTGACTGCAGGTGGTGTGCTTACCTAGTGTATCGCCTACCTAGTGTATCGACTCTAACCCACAGCATTGCTTTTCAGCTTTCTATTCTACCTCTGTGGTTAGTAACTGAGGGAGTCACAGTGGTCTGGATTTGTGTTTCATTGTTCCTTCACTCAGTACGACGGTGGTTTTACAGTTTCTTTCGCCCACGCTTGGGGTCCTGAGATGTTCTGTGTGTAGCTGAACAATAGATATTTGGTTTGCAATCTCAACATTAGAATCAAGCTGTGATAACACTTTATTTTTTATTTAACCTTTATTTAACTAGGAAAGTAAGTTATGAACAAATTTTGATTTACAATGACAGCCTAACAAAAGGCAAAATGCCTCTTGAGGGGACAGGGGCTGGGAATAAAAATACATGTAATAACAATCTAGGATTAAACACACATCACAACAAGAGAGACAACACAATATTAAATAGAGTCCTAAGACAATGGCAGCAACACAACACACAGCATGGCAGCAACACAACACACAGCATGGCAGCAACACAACACACAGCATGGCAGCAACACAACACACAGCATGGCAGCAACACAACACACAGCATGGCAGCAACACAACACACAGCATGGCAGCAACACAACACACAGCTTGGCAGCAACACAACACACAGCTTGGCAGCAACACAACACACAGCTTGGCAGCAACACAACACACAGCTTGGCAGCAACACAACACACAGCTTGGCAGCAACACAACACACAGCATGGCAGCAACACAACACACAGCATGGCAGTAACACAACACACAGCATGGCAGCAACACAACACACAGCATGGCAGCAACACAACACACAGCATGGCAGCAACACAACACACAGCATGGCAGCAACACAACACACAGCATGGCAGCAACACAACACACAGCATGGCAGCAACACAACACACAGCATGGCAGCAACACAACACACAGCATGGCAGCAACACAACACACAGCATGGCAGCAACACAACACACAGCATGGCAGCAACACAACACACAGCTTGGCAGCAACACAACACACAGCTTGGCAGCAACACAACACACAGCATGGCAGCAACACAACACACAGCATGGCAGTAACACAACACACAGCATGGCAGCAACACAACACACAGCATGGCAGCAACACAACACACAGCATGGCAGCAACACAACACACAGCATGGCAGCAACACAACACACAGCATGGCAGCAACACAACACACAGCATGGCAGCAACACAACACACAGCATGGCAGCAACACAACACACAGCATGGCAGCAACACAACACACAGCTTGGCAGCAACACAACACACAGCTTGGCAGCAACACAACACACAGCTTGGCAGCAACACAACACACAGCATGGCAGCAACACAACACACAGCATGGCAGCAACACAACACACAGCATGGCAGCAACACAACACACAGCTTGGCAGCAACACAACACACAGCATGGCAGCAACACAACACACAGCATGGCAGCAACACAACACACAGCATGGCAGCAACACAACACACAGCATGGCAGCAACACAACACACAGCATGGCAGCAACACAACACACAGCATGGCAGCAGCACAAAACAGGGCACAAACGTTATTGGACACAGACAACGGCAAGAAGGTGGAGACAGCAATACATCATGCAAAGTAGCCACTTAGCCTAACGTCTCAAATCTTTCTGTTGCAACCATAAAGACTGTGGCAAAAATGTATCCCCTTTACAAGGGTTGGGGAGCTGGGAGTCTTTTCCCCGTGTTTTTGAATTACCAAACTCCACTGAGGTAAAGCCATAAAATAATGATATAAAATGCTTTTACTTGCATGCTAGCATACATAAATCATGTCTGATGTATCATTTACTATACGTAGATGTCATAAAGAGACACCTGAATGGTAAAAATGTGGTGCTACTCAATAGAGCTGGGATTGAAAAATGTACTGCTGATAGCAACAGAATAGGGCTTGTTGTACTGGGCTCCAGAACCAGCGTCTCTATTGCCCCCCAGTGGTGAGGAGACTGAATAGCAGGATATTCACCAGTTTGTCGCTGGATCGTTACCCAAGCAACCCTGAGTTGTGACCTGTCAATCAGCCCCTAGCGTTCATGGGAAACTTCAATCGCTCTGTGTGTTGCCAGAAACGGACAAAACCACAGGGTGAAGGTAAGATTGTGAGATGTGCTTGTCTTACTGAACACGATTTCTATTGTTGTGTTGTCACTATAAACCACACTGGGGAGCCACCAAAGTGGTTCACAAGTCAGATCATGGGCATTGATTAGGTTTGCTTGAGTGGCATTTTATAAGATTATACAAGTGGGATATGTATGTTGATGCATAGATATACCCTTCCCAATGTGGTGTCCTCAGAGTATAGCTAGATCATCTAATGATCTACAGGGAGAGATCAATGGCAGGGCTAAGGTTCAGCAGAGAGCCTGGAGTATTGACAGATCTCACCCACCAGAAGCCAGTGTCCCCACTCTGTCCGTCTCTCTCTCACACTCTTTCTCTCCCTAGCTCGCTGTATCTCTTCCTTTCTAGTCCTCTGTCTCTCTCTCCCTCCTCTGTGATTTTTGTCTGAATGTAATGCTGTGACTGGGCAGAAGCAGTGCCGGGATTAAACTAGTCTGTGCCTGGGGCGAGAGCTACCCAGGGCCAAGGGGAACACACACTCACACCCCCAGGCTGTGGAGGTAACATGGACCTTTAGAAAGGAACACTCAGGCCCTGCTTCAGATGTAACCTAGCAGGATGTAAGGCAGACAGTGGAACTGTTTTATATAACCAATGAAGCTGTCTTTCTCACACCAGCTCTCTCACTCACTCTGCCTCTCACTCACTGTAGATAGAATGTTCTGTGGAGAACCTGTGTGTGTGTGTGTGTGTGTGTGTGTGTGTGTGTGTGTGTGTGTGTGTGTGTGTGTGTGTGTGTGTGTGTGTGTGTGTGTGTGTGTGTGTGTGTGTGTGTGTGTGTGTGTGTGTCTTTGTGACAGGGCTGTCCCTGTGTTATTGGTGATGGCGCTGTGTCTCTAATAGTGTGGTATCAGTCACAGATGACAGTAATGAACAACACAGCCACCTGAGGACTGCTTCTCCTTGGAGAATGACAGCTGCTCCACATTAATATGGCTGTCTGACACGCACACACGTACAGTGTTGTAGTGTGTCCTCAAAGAGGACATATACAATGGCGAAGATGCAATGTTCACTGCCTTAATGCACGAATAACAGATAACAAACGACAATGGAATTCTTCGTCAGTCTGTTCACATTACATTCATAACAGGGGTCACTATGGCAAACAGTCTTGCATTTGTTTGATACACACGCAGATCTCTAGATTTCAGCGATGTGGCCCTAAGAGATTGAACGGCATGTTGCCCTTAGTCTATTGTATGAAGTATCATGGGCATCCCTAATATCTCTCTACACGCCCCTGATCCTGTTTCTCTGTGTGTAAACATCATTACCACACACACACGGTTCTCACACACACCGCCCTCGTTCTTTCTCGATCTCTCTCACACACACACAGACACACACGCCGTTCACACACGGCAGCGTTTACAGATGAGCAGAGATTATAAACAAACATGCAGGATTAATCCTGTCTACTCACACTCAACTCTCTACACAACTGCCCAGGGTAATTACTGTGTTATGTGTTAGTGTAATCACCCTGCCTCGCCAGACATCACACAGTCTGCCCTGGGTTTGACTGTTTTATTCTTTGCGCGCCCTTTCACAGTACTGTATACATTTTTGGTACATCAATATGTGCAATACTGATTATTGGGGTCTGTACAGCTTAGAATAACAGTATAGTACTGTATACATCTGAATGTTTCCTCCTTTAGGACTATATTAAAACCGTTTCCTGTTGTCTGTGCCACAGGTGGAAGCCATCCTGGTGAACATCTTCGGGGGCATCGTCAACTGTGCCATCATTGCCAACGGGATCACCAAGGCTTGCCGTGAGCTGGAGCTCAAAGTTCCCCTGGTTGTCAGGCTGGAAGGTGGGTACAGTACAGGTGGTGCTACAAGCACAACTCTACATCCTACCTACACAATGTTTGACTGTTCTACACACTACCACCCACGTGCTCTATCTGTACTCGACTCCATATTTTTCACTACTCTTTACCTCTCCTCCACTCTTGTGTCACATGCATCACTTCCTGCATTTCTTGCACCTTCTCTCTCTTATTTTTGAATTCGGTGCAGTAAGCTACTCCCGTTTTAAGTAAGTTATTTTAGAACGACCTCTTTCTCATATGACAGTCCAGTGTGGTCCTCTTATTGGTGAGGAAGACAATCCATTTATCACGTGTGTCACGTTCAGCAGAGCTTGTTAGCGACGACGACCAGAATAACAATGGAGACGGCGTTGATTGGGTCGCCTCTCACCTGCATATGCTAATAAGGCAGTATTGCCGTGCGTTACGGTGTGTCGCTATGACACCTGGGCGTTGCAGAGGGACCCAGCTGGTCATTAGGATAATTGGCAGGAAACAGCTGACTGGTCTTGTCCAGAGAAAGAGCAGGGGACTCTCTCCATTAGCTCACAGCACTCCATTTGTCTCTCACATCCCCATGCTTTTTAGGTCAGCACTACTCTTTCTGGGACACAACCAGGCCAGTTACATTAAGGTAAGTCTACAAATACTGTATGGGCAGTTTAGCATTCTTTGAAAATGAGGAAAGGACCAACTGTGTACGTATTGGCCATGCTAAAATGTAGACAAATACAGGTTACTTTTTGTTTTGGTGGAAAGTCTAGTAACTAGCGGCATTTACTATACAAACCAGGCTTCCTTTTGTTTGCACAGGTTATTGGGTTAAAGGTACTCTCCTAAACCGCGTGTGTTTCTTCCCAGTGCTAAGTAAGAAGTGCAGCAGCCATTACTGAAGCTCAAACGAAAGTTGTCTTTTGGGTGTGGTTTAATGTGGGTGTTTCTTGTGCCTTTGCCATTCAATTACAGCAAGCAAACAACGGCAGTAACGTAATCTCACCCCATTCTGTACAAATGTGCGCAACCGCAACATTCATACGTGGCTACAAAGAAAACGAATGGGACTGTGTTGACTTCAAAATCAGGGGTGTGAACTACGTTTCTATTCAAGCTTTGATCGACATGGTAATGGCTCTATGGTATTGGAGAAAAGTTTAAAAAACGCACCCTCCGTTACATCTTGATGTGTCATGTCGTAATGTACAGCACGCATAAAGCAACTATTTCTGTCTTACAATCTCTCTCCACCAGGTGTAGCACTTCTCTCATCCTTTAAAAACAAGAAATGGACAGTGATGGGGGTAAGGGGGATACCTAGTCATTTTCTGCGTCATCATTGCATGCGATCATCATTCTCAAAGCCGCTGTTTACTTCTAAGATCACTTTGCACCGCCCTAAAAACCCGATTCAAATTCGACACAAACCTTCAAATAGGTAGTGAGAGACCGCCACACAAGATGGAGGTTTGTTTTGGTCACATGCAGCGTAAATATGGCCCAATGACACATTAAACTCTAAAGTGTTTTATTTACATTTGAGGCAATAAGATGATAAGTTGGACAGATCGAGTGAAAAAAAAGCAATTTTCCCACACAACATCTCTCCTTCTCACTATCACGCATTAGTTTCACGTCGCCACCCACCATTTTTTAAAAGACCCGACGGGGCTCATTGTCTTGTTGAATTATGCAGAAATGGGCAGCGTGGGGTCATGTAATTGATTATGTTGGAAAGGGGAGAAATTGTGCTTTACAATGGTATTGACATTACAGTTGATCTGGAAGTATTGTGTTTTTGGGGCGCTAAAATAAGGACACTTGTACGGACCAAGGCGGTGTACGAATTTACGTGAGTTTACGTTAGTGAGTAGCTTAGTAACAATGAGGTAAGCTAAGCTAGCTCTGCTAAGGAGAGCGGTTTTGAAGTTGAGAACTTCCCCCTCCTGACTGACTCTCCATCTCAAGGTGATCTGCTAATTCAGTTCTGCTCTGTGTCGTTCAAAGCCTGCGCTGACCTTGTTTAGCCAACCAGCTAATGAGCATAGCTTGGGGATAGCTTGGGGATAGCTACAGCTGGCTAGTATATCTAGCTAGCTGATATTTAGCATGGACTGTCTTCAGTCAGCTCAGCTGTCCAACAACAAAATATTCTATGACTGGCTAGTTTGATCTTATCTCTTTGTTCTCTGTTAGATCTTTCCCGGGGGACAAATGCCAGAATTAATATCCCTACAGGTGTAGGTTACATGTGAACATTGTACAAATGTTATCGCCCAGCTTGAGTGTAGATACATTTATCAACAAAAAATCAGTGGGTGTGTTTGCTGTAAATAGGCTATCATATTGATTTGCTTATAGACTGTATGCCTACACTTTACCTAGCAAATGAAAATACATTGTGTAGAGTACAACCACAGATAGAACAAGGCGCATACACACCTTTGGTAGAACTTCAGCTGTCCAATACTTAGCATGACATTCCATTCTATTTCTATGGTCTATGTTAAATATGTGGCTGTCTAACACACACTGACATGTACAGCTCTCTGTCTGTCTAATCACACTGACATGTACAGCTCTCTGTCTGTCTAATCACACTGACATGTACAGCTCTCTGTCTGTCTAATCACACTGACCTGTACAGCTCTCTGTCTGTTTAATCACACTGACATGTACAGCTCTCTGTCTGTCTAACACACACTGACATGTACAGCTCTCTGTCTGTCTAACCACACTGACCTGTACAGCTCTCTGTCTGTTTAATCACACTGACATGTACAGCTCTCTGTCTGTCTAACACACACTGACATGTACAGCTCTCTGTCTGTCTAACCACACTGACATGTACAGCTCTCTGTCTGTCTAATCACACTGACATGTACAGCTCTCTGTCTGTCTAATCACACTGACCTGTACAGCTCTCTGTCTGTCTAATCACACTGACCTGTACAGCTCTCTGTCTGTTTAATCACACTGACATGTACAGCTCTCTGTCTGTCTAACACACACTGACATGTACAGCTCTCTGTCTGTCTAACCACACTGACATGTACAGCTCTCTGTCTGTCTAATCACACTGACATGTACAGCTCTCTGTCTGTTTAATCACACTGACCTGTACAGCTCTCTGTCTGTTTAATCACACTGACCTGTACAGCTCTCTGTCTGTTTAATCACACTGACCTGTACAGCTCTCTGTCTAACCACACTGACCTGTACAGCTCTCTGTCTGTCTAACACACACTGACATGTACAGCTCTCTGTCTGTATAACCACACTGACATGTACAGCTCTCTGTCTGTCTAACCACACTGACATGTACAGCTCTCTGTCTGTCTAATCACACTGACCTGTACAGCTCTCTGTCTGTCTAACCACACTGACATGTACAGCTCTCTGTCTGTCTAACCACACTGACATGTACAGCTCTCTGTCTGTCTAATCACACTGACATGTACAGCTCTCTGTCTGTCTAATCACACTGACATGTACAGCTCTCTGTCTGTCTAATCACACTGACATGTACAGCTCTCTGTCTGTCTAATCACACTGACATGTACAGCTCTCTGTCTGTCTAATCACACTGACATGTACAGCTCTCTGTCTGTCTAACCACACTGACATGTACAGCTCTCTGTCTGTCTAACCACACTGACATGTACAGCTCTCTGTCTGTCTAATCACACTGACATGTACAGCTCTCTGTCTGTCTAACCACACTGACATGTACAGCTCTCTGTCTGTCTAACCACACTGACATGTACAGCTCTCTGTCTGTCTAACCACACTGACATGTACAGCTCTCTGTCTGTCTAACCACACTGACATGTACAGCTCTCTGTCTGTCTAATCACACTGACATGTACAGCTCTCTGTCTGTCTAATCACACTGACATGTACAGCTCTCTGTCTGTCTAACCACACTGACATGTACAGCTCTCTGTCTGTCTAACCACACTGACATGTACAGCTCTCTGTCTGTCTAATCACACTGACATGTACAGCTCTCTGTCTAATCACACTGACATGTACAGCTCTCTGTCTGTCTAACCACACTGACATGTACAGCTCTCTGTCTGTCTAATCACACTGACCTGTACAGCTCTCTGTCTAATCACACTGACATGTACAGCTCTCTGTCTAATCACACTGACATGTACAGCTCTCTGTCTGTCTAACCACACTGACATGTACAGCTCTCTGTCTGTCTAATCACACTGACCTGTACAGCTCTCTGTCTAATCACACTGACATGTACAGCTCTCTGTCTGTCTAACCACACTGACATGTACAGCTCTCTGTCTGTCTAACCACACTGACATGTACAGCTCTCTGTCTGTATAACCACACTGACCTGTACAGCTCTCTGTCTGTCTAACACACACTGACATGTACAGCTCTCTGTCTGTATAACCACACTGACATGTACAGCTCTCTGTCTGTCTAACCACACTGACCTGTACAGCTCTCTGGGTGAGGTTCTGTCTTCAAGTCTCCAGTGGGGTGATGAAGTCACTTCTATCTATGTAATGTATTACAGGTCATGGACAGGTGCAGTCAGGTGGAAGGAGGGGTGGAGTGTATCACACTTCATCCTGGATATGACAGAGTTTGCCTCAATCCATGGGTCCAGCAGACAGAGTTCAATAAATACAGCTACGTGAGATGCAGGAAGATGGCACTGTTCTCATACCGCTCTGTAGCTACTGACCAAGTTTCCTTCAGGAGTAATATGAGATGAGTGCCATTTCTGAACGTACACAATGTACAAAACATTAAGGACACCTTCCTAATATTGAGTTGCACCCCTACTTTTGCCCTGAAACAGCCTCAATTCGTCAAGGCATGGACGCAAGGTGTCGAAAGCATTTCGCAGGGATGCTGGCCCGTGTTTACTTCAAAGCTTCCCACAGTTGTGTCAAGTTGGCTGGATGTTCTTTGCGTGGTGGACCATTCTTGGTACACACGGGAAACTGTTGAGTATGAAAACCCCAAGCAGCATTGCAGTTTTTGACACAAACCGGTGGCTGGGCACCTACCATACCCCTTTCAAAGGCACTTCAACTTTTTTTATCACTCTGAATGGTACACATACACAATCCATGACTCAAAGCTTAAAAATCATTCTTTAACCGGTCTCCTCCCCTTTGTCTACACTGATTTCAAGTGGATTTAACAAGTGACATCAATAAGGGATCATAGCTTTCACCTGGTAAGTCTTTGTCATGGAAAGAGCAGGTGTCCTTAATGTTTTGTGAACTCAGTATATGAGTTCCATGTAGATTAAACCATCCTTCACATAATACTATAGAAGCAGTGTTCTGCTGATATAACAATGTGCAAATATTACACTTGTCTCACCTCCAATGACGTGGATGTCGATTAAGGCAGCCCCACGCACCTCTCTGATTCAGACGGGTTGGGTTAAAGGAGGAAGACACATTTCAGTTGAATGCATTCAGTTGTACAACTGACTAAGCATCCTCCTTTCCCTTTCTATTGTCATTCAAAGCCAATTTCAGAATCTGTACCAATTAGCATGTTGACTGTTGGTACATGTTAGTCGTCATCTCTTCGTATGGTGTCCCATATAATACACAGCCCCCCCCCCACACACCATTCAATTCAATAATAATGAAAGATGATGAAAAGTAATAGATGCGTCTTGTGTAATTGTTGTGCAGTGCAAGGTCTCTCCCAGTTCAGACATCTGCATCAACCTGTTTTTTAGTCAGGGGACTCCATGACAATCTCTCCTGTCCCCCATCTGTAGAAAAACAAGGTAGAGTTGATACAGCACTGATTACATTGTCAATGATTATAAGGTGAATTCCAAGACAGACCCGTCATAGTATTCTGACCTAGGACCAGATCAAATGCGACCGACCTGACGTGTGCCTGGTCACGTACTGCCTGATATGGTGGGGGGGAGGGTTCCACAACACTGCTGAACAACAAATCCACCAGGTTTTGGAAGTAGCCTGTGAATTAAATTAAATATCACTCAATAAACGTATATCTCTAGTTTGGAAGTAATTATACTAATAAACTAAGTACAGACTAGATTCAGGCTGTGATGCTGATGCCGTTACTATGCAACCAGCTGTGTAACATGACATTGCTGAATGCTTATAGACACTCAGACTAGACAAGTACCACCCTTCATTTATTTATTTACTCAACTCAATATTAGGAAGGTGTCCTTTATTTTGCCCAACAATATACACAATATACTTTTATGAGAACAGGCATGTTGCACTAGTAGCAGACGAAGCCCCCGAATGGTAGCTAGCTATTTCTAACCTAGCCTTTGATCATGACTCCAAGTTCCATCACAGTAAAGGCAGAATACCACCAGGGACTGAGTTATCGAGAGCATGTGCTAACCCTAACAACATGCCTGTTCTCATAAAATAGGCTAGCTACCTAACTTGCATAACTAACGTTAGTTAGCAGGGATCTTCTTAGCAAGCAAGTTTGAGTTGAAACATTATTGATAGCAAGCTGTCTAACGTTACATCCTATCAAACCTTATCGTCAGGTGCAATGTTAGCTAGGCAAGTCTTCATTTCTATGACATTACACATTAGGGAGAGGCTATGTACATTATTTATTTATTTATTTTATTTATTTTATTTCACCTTTATTTAACCAGGTAGGCTAGTTGAGAACAAGTTCTCATTTGCAACTGCGACCTGGCCAAGATAAAGCATAGCAGTGTGAACAGACAACACAGAGTTACACATGGAGTAAACAATTAGCAAGTCAATAACACAGTAGAAAAAAAAAATGGGCAGTCTATATACAATGTGTGCAAAAGGCATGAGGAGGTAGGCGAATAATACAATTTTGCAGATTAACACTGGAGTGATAAATGATCAAATGGTCAGTATCATAGCTAGCTAGTTAATCACCACACACCAGTCACAGCTATCATGTTGTACATTTGTATGTAATCCATTCCTTGCCATCTTGTACAATATTGTTGAATGTTTTAGAAGTTTGCACCAACTTTATGGAAGCCCATTTTCACTCCTATGCCGAGCAAGTGTGCATGCATTGCAGACTTGACAACATGTCCACAACACATGACAGTTGGGACGGACAACACCTTGTTGTCTCTGGGCAATTGGACATCATTGGCACAAGTGGGCATGTATGTAATTTATACCAAATCCATCAATACCCGTCATGACGCACTCACTTCCACATCTCGTTTTGGACGAGACTGACTTTATGACCAAAATTATCCTACACTATGTAGTCAATTCTGATACTGCAATTATATTTCTGGCTCATCAATGAGACACAGGCCGTTATAACCAGATACGTTGGTTCTAGGGGGCAGTTCCCCTTTAAAATCAATAGATGGGGTTGAATTTCCTGAATGGAGGAAGCAACATTCCGTTTGACCACACACACATACATGTGTTTTTGTGTTCACTCTGCCAATATGTTTTCCTGGAAGACACAAGATTTAGAACATTTCATTGCTGGTTTCACTTTTCACAAACGTGCATCAAATGGCCCCTGGCTCTCAAATTGGGGACTGGCTCAAAGGTCATGATGACCATTGGGTAGAAACAGAGCCCTGATGGGTTTTAATCCTTGGTTTAGCTGTGGTCATTACAGCTGAGGCATCAAAAAGAGGGATTGGTTAGAGTCAATCGGCTGTGCTGACCACAGACCCCATAATGGCAGGCAGCTCTTCAACAGGATCAGGCAGGATTAACTCCACCACTTTTAATTGGCAAGCCTTTTCTCTGCCTGCCTCCTTTTGGCACAGGAGGGGGTTGGCTGTTTTCTGAATTCTCTATTGAGGGCTGAGTGCCACAAGGTGTGGAGTTAGGTTGATGCCAGTGGTTGTTGTATGAATAGACAGGCTTTCATTAATTGGTCATTTAGTTTATTGATCGACACTGCCGATTTACCTCGTTGTCAAGCTCACCAATTCCGGTAGCCATACCTGATGTACAGAGCTTTCTGAAAGTATTCCCTAATCAATCCACACACAATACCCCATAATGACAAAGAGAAAAGTTTGTTTGTTTTTTGTTCATTTTTGCAAATTGGTTAAAAATACAAAACAGAAATACCTTATTTACATAAGTATTCAGACCCTTTGCTATGAGACTCTGAATTGAGTTCAGGTGCATCCTGTTCCATTGATCATCCTTGAGATGTTTCTACAACTTGATTGGAGTCCACATGTGGTAAATTCAATTGATTAAACATGATTTTGGAAAGGCACCCACCTGTCTATATAAGGTCCCACAGTTGACAGCGCATGTCAGACCAAAAACCAAGCCATGAGGTCGAAGGAATTGTCCGTAGAGCTTTGTGTCGAGGCACAGATCTGGGTAACGGTACCAAAACATTTCTGCAGCATTGAAGGTCCCCAGGTAGCCTAGTGGTTAGAGCGTTGGACTAGTAACCGAAAGGTTGCAAGATCGAATTCCCGAGCTGACAAGGTAAAAATCTGTCGTTCTGCCCCTGAAGAAGGCTGTTAACCCACTGTTCCTAGGCAGTCATTGAAAATAAGAATTTGTTCTTAACCGACTTGCCTGTTTAAATAAAAAATACAGTGGCCTCCATAATCCTTAAATGGAAGAAGTTTGGAACCACCAAGACTCTTCCTAGAGCTGGCCGCCCGGCCAAACTGAGCAATCGGGGGAGAAGCGCCTTGGTCAAGTAGGTGACCAAGAACCTGATGGTCACTCTGACAGAGCTCCAGAGTTCCTCTGTGGAGATGGGAGAACCTTCCAGAAGGACAACCATCTCTACAGCACATCAATCATGCCTTTATGGTCGAGTGGCCAGACGGAAGCCACTCCTCAGTAAAACGCAGATGACAGCCCGCTAGGCAAGTCAGTTAAGAACAAATCCGGCCTGCCCGGACAAACTCTAACCCGGACGCCGCTGGGCCAATCGTGCGTTGCCTTATGGGACTCCCAATCACGGCCGGTTGTGATACAGCCTGGAATCGAACGAGGGTCTGTAGTGATGCCTCTAGCATTGAGATGCAGTGCCTTAGACCGCTGCGCCACTCGGGAGCCCCGACAACGACCCTAAGCACACAGCCAAGACCACACAGGAGTGACGTTGGTGAATGTCCTTGAGTGAGGACTTGAACCCGATCAAACATCTCTGGAGAGACCTGACAATAGCTGTGCAGCGACACTCCCCATCCAACCTGACAGAGCTTGAGAGTATCTGCAGAGAAGAATGGGAAAAACTCCACAAATAATATAATAATAATAATATATGCCATGTGTCAAGCTTGTAGCGTCATAGACAAGATGACTCGAGGCTGTAATCGCTGCCAAAGGTGCTTCAATAAAGTACTAAGTAAAGGGTCTGTAATTGTGATATTTCAATTTAAAATGTTTGCTAAAATGTGTAACTTTTTGTTGCTTTGTCAATATGGGCTATTTTGTGTTGATGGTGAGGGGGAAAAAACATTTCATCCATTTTAGAATAAAGCTGTAACGAATATACACACAAACACACACACTAAATTTAAGGTACTCGATGAGGAACTACTGCGTACTCCTTGAGACTCTGACCTCAGTGTTTATGTTATGTGTCTGTGTGTATGCATGAGTCTGTGTGTGTGAATACAATTCCCCTTATACTCACCACAGGGTCTAGTGAAAAAGTGATTATTCCCTTCAAGCCATTACCATTGCTATTGATTTACACAGCCATTATGTTGCTGCCTGCCTGTCTATCTGTCTGTCTGGGCATGGAAGCCAGTCTCTCCTTAAATGGATACTGGGGGGATATAGTCGTTTTCCAATGTAATTAAAAAAGGACTAGTGGTCCTGCTGAGGTCGAAATGGCTCCGTCAGTCCTGACAATGTCATTATAGCTTAAATAGAACCATCTACTGCCATCTAGCTACAGACCAACACACACACTCACAGACACACCAGCATGCCTGTTACATGCTCATTACCACAAATATAAACTCTCACTCGCTTCTCCCTTTATCGCTTTAGCACACGCTCTCTCAGACACTCAAACATGCACACTTAGGGAAGGAACTATAGCCTCTGAGTAACTAGAATTTGAGTGTGACATAAAGAGAGCAGGGTGCCCTCCCTCCTCCAGTTCCCAGACTGTGGCAGTGTAGTCCTCTCAGCCGGACAGTCCTCCAGGGTACAATAGGCTCCCGCTACAGCCTGATTTAGGAGAATTATCATAATCAGATGAAAAGTCATGCAGGGCTGGCTGGGGCTGGGTCTCATGGTGCTCCTGGTGCCAGTGTAGCTCCTGCTCTGTCCCAGTGCCATGTTTAGAGCCCCATACTACAGCCACAGGAGGGAGGCTGACAGCCCAGACATCCCAGCTGAAGGTCCTGGACAGGGCCAGTCCTCATCGCACAAACTGCATTGACACACTATTTGTACTGTGTATGGGAGGATGCATTGACCATGT
This sequence comes from Oncorhynchus keta, assembly GCF_023373465.1. NCBI lineage: Eukaryota > Metazoa > Chordata > Actinopteri > Salmoniformes > Salmonidae > Oncorhynchus > Oncorhynchus keta. Next base: position 13,706,380 of record NC_068441.1, read on the forward strand.
ATGTTCTTTTAGTACACTGTTGCATAGAGCGAACAGTTATTTATTCCACACAGTAGAACTCATTCCATTCTGTAGGCTATTTCTATCTGTAACATTGTGAATGTTCCTTCCTGCTGAAAGATTACTGAAATTGTATATAGTGTGTCTCTTCTTAAAGGAACAGGTCTCTCCTGGTATTTCCTCTAGGCCAGGCTGTGAGTAGGTCTTCGGCAGCACCTACTGGCTGTAGGCGAAACCACACTACCTGTACAGTATCAGTAGCCTGGGCTGCTGCTGTAGACAGACAGACACTGCTCCCTGCTGCTCACTCCGGAACTGCACTCTTTCCACACCCCTCTGCAGTCACACAGTGGCACTGAAACACACAAACACGCACTGTTTGTTTTTTGACCAGCTGTGTGTTTGTTGAACCCTATGTATGGTGAGATTCTTAGAAAGTGTCTGTTGGTGTCAGATCTAGGAATTAGTTCTAGGAATCCAGACAGAGCCAGCAAGTATATTCCCTTATACCGTATCTATGTCTATTTCTTTCCGTATAGAAACCAATTGTATAGCAGCACAGTGTGAAGACCTATATAAAGATTCAAAGGAATGTTTCTTGTCTCAGATTGTATTTGTTAACCAGCTGATAACCTTGAATTTGACATTTTAGTAATTTAGCAGACGCTCTTATCCAGAGCGACTTACAGGAGCAATTAGGGTTAAGTGTCTTGCTCAAAAGGCTAGGCTACCTGCCCCGTTCATGGCCTCCACAGAAATAGGATCCCTGTGATTCGTCAATCTAAATGAAGTTGATAGGACAGTGCATTGAGCCTCTGAGTGAAAGCAGTGCCCTTTGAGATGAAGATCTAATAGAGGACGGAGGATAATATGCTACAATGTTTGGTTTGAAAAGTACTTTAGATACCCAATTTGCTGTGTGTCTGCCCATGGCCCTCCCCTCCTCTACTTAGATCACACAATTGATTGTTTTGTGCAGAAGTCAAGAAATATGTTTAGAATGACGTGTTATCTCACTGGACAAAAGTGCTGAAATATTAGGAGTTAAGTGGCGGCGGTAATATAATTCCCGCTTCTATTGATTAGACAGCCAAGCTCCTGAGATTGCACACATCATGCAATCTTAATTACACACCAGCCAGGAGAGCCGAGCCAACGCGTGGACACACACACGCACACTGTAGTAATGTGGAACACCTGCGTTATGTAAATTCCCTCCTCCCTGCTGTACCGTTCTCACCTGTGAAATCAGTGAACACCACATAAACAGCTGGCCTCTTTCTATTATTTGGCTTTTTCTAGGCTTTTTTTTCTCTAGGCTTTTTTTCAAAGGGTAAGCTCTCTCTTTCGCTTCTCTTTTCTCTATCATTGCTTTGTTGGTTAACCAGTGTAGGCCCCAAGGTTATAGTGACTCAGGGTGTGTCTGCATGGTTAGAGCTTCACTGGGATATGATCAGATCAGCAGAGACCCCACCAGCTGCCTGTCTCCTCCTCCCCACACACACACACACACACACTGCAGCCAATGGAAGACAGTACACGCCCGCTGCCCTTTTCAAGACCAGTGGCTTTCACACTCTTTCACAGACAGTGTTGTATTTTACCAATAAATTATGCCATGCACCCTTCTTTGGTGCATCTGTCATTGGGTTCAGTTAATTTCTCCTGTGTTCTGTGTAGTTTGTTCTTTTTAGTCAGTTTGGTGAGATGCATCTTTCTACGTCATAGGCTATTCACTGTGTGTGTGTGTGTGTTCTAGGGACCAATGTGCAGGAGGCCAAGAGGATCCTGTCAGAGAGTGGACTGCCCATTGTAGCCGCCAACGACCTGGAAGACGCTGCCAAGAAAGCTGTGGCTGCCATTGCCAAGAAGTAGTGGTCCTCAAGCCTTCCATAATCCTGACCAGCCCTCCATAATCCTGACCAGCCCTTTCGTTCTGAGCACCCTGTTCCCCCTCCTCAGTCCACCCAAAACCACAGGGCAGGTACACCAACCCTTCATCGAACCTTTCACCTTCCTGTCTTATCATGATTAACTGCAATATTTATGTTGGTGCTCCATTAGGAAATGACTTGGCATCCCGACTCTTTAATTGTGCATTCCATTTTGATAGGCTGAGAAACCTAACTGTGTTTCTCCAGCTATATGATTACCTTTTCATAGACTGAAGCATACAATGGCATTATTGTTTTATCAAACAATATAACACAAAATGATAGACGTTGACTTAATAAACTAAATGGCAGGTTCCAGACTGCATTTTCATATGCCATTACCATCACTGTGAAATCATTAGAAAACTATAACTTTATTCAGGAAATGCTCTGTGGTGTGTAGCTAACGTGGTACACCTGCAGTATTAGAAATCAGCATTTGATGTGTTTTGTTTGTGTTATCTTTGAGTTGTAGTAGGTGACCTCACGGGTTTGCCTTGGTTGAAGTCCAGTTTATTGATGCCTTAATCAGAGCTCGTTGGTATGTGAAATCGCAACACATCGGTCACTCTAAATCTCAGACTACATGATGAGTGTTATGTTTGAAACAACTTCAAACACAATGTTGAAGGCATTCCACATGGATGTTGACACCAATGCTTCCCACAGTTGTGCCAAGTTGACTGGATGTCCTTTCGCTGGTGAACCATTCTTGATACACATGGGAAACACTGTTTTTTTGTTTACATGATTCCATATGTGTTATTTCATAGTTTTGATGTTATTCTACAATGTAGAAAATAGTCAAAATAAAGAAAACCTTGAATGAGTAGGTGTGTCCAAACTTTTGACTGGTACTATACCTTTTGATCATTCATCTGTGCCAACTTCACGAGGCCAACCAGCCAGCACTCTGTCACATGGCCAATGTGTTAGAGATATTGTTTAAACAAAACACCATTGTAATTTCCTTTTTATAACCATGAATGTTTGTCGACCCATTGAGATTAGGTCAACTGCACAGTATGAATCATTTGAGAGCTTAATGAAGGTGACTATTTCATAAATTGTGTCTGTGTGGATTTATTATGTGCTGTGTGTTGTTAATCTGGTTTCAGTTACATAGTTGTCATGTACACCTATTTGTGTGTCTTACCGCCTTGGTGGAGACTGAACCTGACGACTGGATACATTTCAAATCCAAAGCTTTTAATAAAGCTGTGAGTACATATATTCAGTCTAAAGCTCTTCTAATAAATCTCAATGTGTCCTAGGAGGAGAGGACTGTCCTTCATGGGCCAGAGTGGAGTGAGCTGTAAAGAAAAAGAAAGTGAGGGAGAGATTAATGCTATCCCTGTCAGACAGATTGATGGATCATCTGTCACAATATCAAAGAGGACAACCACACCCACCAGATCAATTGCCACCTCCATGTGAGTCACACCAAGACACGTACTGTAGACCCGGAATACAGTTTTTCTCAAACATAGAGAAGAATTGAATAAAATGCCGCTCCCACAAGCTTTATACATATTCTCACACTCTCGCTCACTTTTTCTCACACGCCCGTTAGACAGCGGCCTACAGCGGCAGATTAACGAGGGCAGCATTTCCCGAGCTGAACTGACCAAGACGCACCTCCAACAACACATAACACCTCACCATTATTCTGCCCAAAAACAATGATAATTTCTCTCGCCCAGTGGCATAAGGGCTATTTTCGGTGAGCGCTAACGCCGCCCCATGATAAACAGTGCCCACTTTACCAAAGGCAGGGGCGCAAAATATGTAGCTTGTCCACACCCAGCACGCCTCATCAGGGTGCTGTTGGAGAGACGCTGCGGTGCTCCACCAACTTAATCCAACATAAATCATGTAGCCTACAATATAAAGAACAGTAGCCTCTGTGGCTTTTCTGTAGCCCATAGACTGGAGACCAGATGTATTACAATGTCATGAGACAGACACTTTTTCAATCACGTCAGTTCATGAAGAGCGAGATTGCAGGAGAAAGTCTACTAAAAAGGCAAGGGGGCAGACAGCTTTGGCGTGGCCTCGGCATTATCAAACAGACATCACAAACAACAACAGGGCTTTGTTGGAGCCAATTTCTTCCTAGACAAAAAGATGTAGGCATACCTGTTTGACAGATGCAATTATACTATCCATAGATGTGTCTGCTTAGCCACATCCTCCAATACTGTCACCATGCATTCCTTATTTACCTCCGTGTCTGTGAAGGGCTTGGTGTGTTTGGGTAAAACCATGCCTCGAATTGAGTGAGAGTATGCCAAACCCTCGGTTAAAGAAAAGTACAAAAAGGATACCGATTGTTAGCTTTTGAAATAAATAAAGTATCCAGATTACATAAAGCTTATATAACAATGCTTAACTCTGTGATGCCTTATGCTAGAAACAAGCTTTAAAATGGCCGTAAAATACGTGACTTCGCTGCATAGGCCTATGGGGATATATTGGTTAGTCTCTGACATTCTGAAGCTGAGCTGCGGCCTTCAGTATTCGAGGAGACAAAAAATGAACTTTGCTATTCTGTCGCTATTAATTGAGTTTTTCACTTTCCGAAAAGATAAATGTTTAAACCCAGACAGCTTTTGGAAAGGAAAGGGGGATACCTAGTCAGTTGTACAACTGAATGCATTCAACTGATATGTGTCTTCGGCATTTAACCCAACCCCTCTGAATCGGGGAGGTGCGGGGGGCTGCCATAATCGACATCCACGTCTTCGGGGAACAGTGAGTTAACTGCCTTGCTCAGGGGCAAAACGACAGATTTTTACCTTGTCAGCTCAGGGATTTGATCCAGTAACCTACTGGCCCAACGTTCTAACCACTAGGGAAGCACTTCTGTTATTGGGTTAAGCAACGGACGAGTAGCCAGCAGTTAATGTTGACATTTTTCTGTGTCGGTCAAGCCTCTGTCTGGGTGGAAAGGTAAGTATTGAAAGTGCAATGCTTAGATTCATGAGGACGTCTAAGATTGAATTATTTGCACACAGCAACCGATTTTAAATGTTTAAATGTTTAAACAAATTAGGGGTGTTTGAATGAGGGTCATATAAACATTGTCTTGTGTTTTTTACAGCTAACATACCACAAGTTGCTACAAGTCATATGTGGTTAGGTATCACCTTGTTTGTCTTTCCCATTGCAGTGTCATCTTCTGAACAAGTCCAGCTTCTTCCCCAGATCTTGATGGTGGCGGCCTACGGTAGCCTTGTAAATGGGCTGGATGGTTCAATAATTGCCTTATTTCATGCTCTTCCTACGGTGTGTCAGAAATAACCCGGCTGATGGATTGGACTGTGGAATTTAAAGCTTGTTAAAGTGGGCTTTGACGTTGACATTGTTTAATTCAGAAGAGAGGCAGAGGTCAGAAGAAAATGTGTACGCTGATTTACTCTCCAAAATTAGTGCAGCACTGTCATATAAATATAGATGAGGGGAGAACTATTGGAGGTCACCCAGTGGATTAGATCATTTACCCACAGCTCTTAACTTGGCTAATACCTTCTGAGACAGCGCAGGCTAACGGCACAGACATACACACACTTGCTTATTCTTTAATTAAACTGAATTATTATACCAGGAGTACATTCCTCACTTTTTGACTCCCTTTATTTATCCCTGTAATTGTCCATTTTGATTTCTGAAAGCTTTGCATGATTTTTTAAATTATTTCTCAGAATTGATGTCAAAACAGTAATTGCCACTTTATGAAGCTGCCTTTTGTGTTTAACTCTAAACTGAGAACTAGCGCTCTTGAAAAAAACATTATTTTGGCTCTTCGGCTTTAGACCATAAGGTCAAGTCGGCCTTGCGGTAATTATTGGTTATTTATTGAGTCATTTGTTGGCAAGAACCACTAATATATTAGTTCTTAAAAAACAAATGGCATTGTAAATTGCATACAGCTATTGTACTTTTGGGGGACATTGGTAGTCCAATATGTAAGCGTTTCAGATGGCTTGTTTGGCTGCGTGGACAGATGAGGATAGGAGGCTAGAAGGACTGTGTGTGTGTGTTGGGGGGGGGTTATTGAGTATTTTCCGCAGCAAAGCTCTACCTTACTATCCACGAGGCCCTCAAAGCAGGACAGTGTCCTTGAATTTCTATGGCTATTTTCTCATTACAACTTACAAGCACACTGAAAATGTCCTCTTCCTCTCACGTGCACCTTTTAATTGTTCAGAGAGAGAGAGAGAGAGAGAGACTCTTTATTTTTACAACTTCTAAATCAAACCATAAAAATATACTCTGACAGGTTTTATGGCAAAAAGCAACTAAGAGTCTGATTTAAATGTCAGGGTGAGAAAGTCTCAGACGGTTTATATTCTGTTTGTCCATGGGTGTTGTTCAAGTCTTAACATTTGGCCGGCAGAAAAATGAATTTCCCTCTCCTGTAATTGTTGCTAGTGTGTCTGTCTGTAATTGAAGGACTTTAAAATCGATTAAAATTACCTTCAAGAAATGTAGTTTTGTTAGGAGACACTTTCCTTTTGCTTTTGCTATGCTGTTCCAATCTATCCTCATTCATTGTTTTTAGTGACAAACATTTCCTGTTGGTCAAGGATTTGATGGATTCATGAACACCGAATCTATCTTGACCTCAACTAAATAATGTAATGTTTTTTGGGAAGGCAACAGATTTGGAGTTCTTGCACTCTTTTCTACCATGGATATACATTTTAAAAAAGGAATTGAGTCTGCAATTGCTTATGGGAAATGAACTCCTATATTGGACCAACTGCCATACAGTATTTGAAACTCAACAATGACCTCTTTGCCTTTATCACCTTTTCCCTATCCCTCCCGCTCTCGCTCTCTCTTTGTCCCTCGCTCTCTCTCTCTCAGGCTACTGTACCTCTTCACAGAGAGCTTTTCATTCCCTCTCTCCCTCTCTCATCAGTGAGCAGTTAATTGCCCTTTATTAATTAAGAGTGAGCGAAAGGTGCATGAACTGAATACACCCCGCCATTCAGCCGTGTCGTCTTTTCAAATATTTGTTAGTTCTCCATTGTTTCATAAACTTTCGCCTGAGCAAACTTTTGACAGTGATTTGTATGTGTTTGTGAGCTGTCTCTGATCCAATTATCTACAAAGTAGTGTCAGGAGAGAAGGCTTCAATAACGAAGGAATCTACTGATACACTGACACTAATTAAAAGCTCATTTGGTGTGACCTCTGAACGCCTCTTTAATTATAACAGAAGCACAAGCAACATAATGCTGTTTCAAATTGCCTGATAATTAGGCTCTGGAGCTTCCTGGTGGAGTTCTCAGCAGGTGTGCTTGTGACATGCTCACACATTCCAAAGTCCCACAATGCACTCCTCTTGAGTTTACGCCCATAAAGAAGAAAGGGGACATGAAATCCTGAGAGGTTAAAACAATAGGTTATTAATGACAAAACAATGCAGATATTTCAGAAATGTGCTGCATTCATTTTCTTTAAACTGGTTTGTTATAGAGGCTTTATAGACCTAGATTTTTTTTTTTTTACATTAATGCACACGGGTAGTAGACCACTCTAACCAGTTTGCGCACTACGATTTAGAAAGTGAGAAAGAAACACAAAATAACATTGTGTGGTTGTCTACGTGTCTCAATTTTGTGTGCAAGCGTGCACGTGTGCGTGCATGTGGCGAGGTTGAAGGTGACTTTGGGAGTTAATAGCTTTAACCAGAGGGTTGTGCGGTCTCTTTTTCCGTCTCCTTCCTCAAACTCGGGGTGAATATATGAAGCCTGTGCATGTCAAGTGCTATTGCCGTCAAACGTGCTTGACTGCAGCGTACGATCTGAAGAGAGGGTGTGCGGAGCGCCAAGGAAAAGTGGCCTGTCACCTGTGATTTTGTCGATGTGCTAAAGCATGGCGGTAATGAGGAGATGAAGGCTGCAGAAGCGATACTGAAGCGATGAAGCACACACACTCACACAACAAGGTGATGAAGTTTGGCATCCTGGCTTGTGTGGAGATCTCCCCTTCTACTTAACACTTTTTGATGCAAGCAGGCATGGTAATCAGTGTGCATGTGGGTTTACTTGTTTTCCTGTGTGTACCCGAGTTAATGTGATAACAAGGTGTGTGGGAGGGTGTGGGGTTGTATGTGTGCGCGTGATAGTATTAGTGTATTTGTTCACGTGAATGTGTTTCTGGTTGGCGGGCGGGGAGGATGTTTGAGTATGGAAATATGCTTGTTTGTATGTGTAGAGCTTGTTCTGCTGATTGTTGAAAAAGTGCAAAGTTATCTGGAGAAAGTGTTTATTGGGTGTCTAACAGTAGCCTACTACACAGCTTCATTAGCCCTAATGTGCCTCCAATGCCTGGTAAGGCTGGAGATGACGATGCCCGGGGTATGTTTACATTCAACTGATCTACCACTACAGTCGTTATAGATGTAACCCGTGTATGATCTAAGGACATCATTTTCCTTTGCTGTACTAAAGGAAGTCTGTAAATGTTGTACATGCTATACACAGGTTTCCTGTAAAATCCCCAAAAGTATCTTCCAATACAAAATTCACAGAGAGTCTGTATAAAGAGATGGGGACTGCACTGAGTAATATTGTAATGTCATTGTCAATATCTGTGTGTGTGTGTGTGTGTGTGTCTCGCTAGCGCTCTGTGAGATCAGTGTGGCACCCTCTCCTAAATGAGCACATTACTTACATCCACTGGATATTTCAAACACTTCCAGTTGTAAAATTCTCCATTACATGGGTCAGCCAAGGGCAATGGGAGACGAATAAGTACCTATCCTTTTCCAAAGGCTCGGCCCCACCAATAACTCCCTCCTGCTGAGATCTCTGTCAGTGCTCTGATTGCCTTTTATAAAGCCTCATTCACACAGACAAGTAGCTTTTTTTCTCAATGAGCCATTTTCCCCAGCATGTCAGATACTCTGATATTAATGAATGCACAATGACAGTTCTTAGAGAGACGGCCGTCCTGCCGCCGGGAATTTACCCGCAGTTCCTTGGCCAGAGAAAGAAGTATGAGACTGTAAAAACAAATAGGCGGAGGTCAGAATCTCATCTCCTCCCAGAGATTAAAAACTCATCTCTCAAAGCACTGCTGCTTTATTGAAGCTGATTCTTGGGGCCCTTCATGCAAATGGAGGTGTGATTAGTCTGGGTGTTAGCTTGGCAGAGCCGCAGTGGGGTGAGGACACTGTGTCCCTCTGTCCAATTACCACTGTCTGCCTGTATTACTGCAGGGACCCATGTCCACACGCATCATTAGGGGACAGAGCTCTCCATGACACACACACACTAATACAAACATACTAACACACACACTCACACACTAATACAAACGTACTAACACACACACACACATTAATACAAACACATACTAATACAAACACATACTAGCACACACACACTAATACAAACACATACTAGCACACACACACTAATACAAACCCATACTAACACACACACACACACACACACACTAATACAAACACATACTAGCACACACTAATACAAACACACACACACACTAATACAAGCACACACTAATACAAAACACATACTAATACAAACGCATACTAATACAAACGCATACTAACACACACACACACACGAACTGAAACAGCCTTTGGACGTGAAGTGCAGTGGCAAATGCCACAGATCCCCTTTAACATATTAACTTAGATACAGCTATTGGAGCGTTACAGTGTTTAACCACTAAAGAATGACCATTCCAAGAATCTTCAGAACATTGTTCTAATCTGGTGGATCACGTAAGGCATCATCAACCATGGGCTATGTGGTCTATGGAAAATAATGAACTTTGTGGATCATTTAACTTTTGCATTCAAGAGCAGCTCAAACATGTAATAATGAGTTATGGCTATTTAATTCTACCATGCTGATATACCGTGTGTTATAGGGAAGTAATGCATGTTCTAGAATGCCCTTCAAGCCAATCAGAAACGAGTATTCAACAATGCCATGGTATAAAATAAATAAACTGAGTGGTTCGAGCCCTGAATGCTGACTGGCTGACAGCTTTGCTATATCAGACCGTATACCACAGATTTGAGAAAATATTTAGTTTTAATGCTCTAATTACATTGGTAACCAGTTTAAGGTAGCAATAAGGCACCTCGGGGATTTGTGGTATGTGACCTATATACAGTACCAATGCTAAGGCCTGTATTTAGGCACTCCGCGTTGCCGTGGTATATTGGCCATGTACCGCACATCCTCTGACCTTATTGCTTGATTATAAAATGGAGGAATAGAGGATTTGGAAGTGTTTCTTCTCTATGGAAGAAAAATGTGATCTCAGTGGGATTCTACACCAGTGAAGTTTGTACCCTGATGTAAGCTTCACATTGGGCCATTCTCTACCATAGTTCCTGAATGGATTAGAGGGTTCTTCCACTGCACAATGAAATCAATAAGTTATAACCCTAATATTATCAAGTTCATCTCTCTGACGCTACTGTGGTAGGTCATGAATGTTAACTAACTGGTTTGAGTGGGTGTAATAGTTGTGGGTGATCCGTTCCATGCTGTTTGACTGCCTGTAGATGAGCCTGAGCTTTTCTTTGAATAGGAAATGTGTTCCTGCATAATGTCTCTGAGATGTGATGCAATAATGAGCTGAAATTTTTATGATTTCACCAATCATTAAAAAGCAGCGCCTGATGCCTTTTTTATGAAGGGGGCCCCAGCAAAAAGGTCTGGGTAAGATGAGATGTGATGTTCATACAGGTTTGTTTCCTCATTAACCTTATTTTATGCAAGCTAATGCAGTTTGATCTGAAGTTTATGAAAGACACCATCTTATTTCATTTTTTTCTCCCTGCGATCCTTTCAAGTTGACCATCGATGTCTGAGGGTCATGTCTGCTTTTGGTGTGGACTGAATTCAGTGTGAGTTTTCTCTTTAATGAGCCTGGTTTCTCTGGCAAGGTCAGGGCCGTGTGCCACAGCCACAGCAGCTGACATGTACTCAGTGTATATCCTTCCTCACCATGTTATTTAGTCACAGCACTGATACAAGGTCAGAGAAAACAAGCTCGTACCTAACTCCCCATCAACACACGCACGGACACACACTTCCTCTTTCCCCTTGTTTCCCTTCCACCCCACTGTGGACTAAAGTTGCCTGACTGTGATTAGGACATGTCATCCTCCTGGCCTGCAGGGCTATGTCTTTTAATAAGTATGTATATTTATCTCATACCCCCTGTCCATGTCTCTATCTAGATCAATACGGATTAGTATTTCACACCAAATCAAAATTCACCCTCGGGATAGAACCTGAACCAGCGGACATTTTAAGGAAATTTCTATTACATAGAATTCCCATCTAATACGATCTGTGTTTATGGAGTATTGGACACATTATCTAACCATTCCAATCAAATATCCTATAGATGAAGACTGACAAGCACATAGCAGGCAAGGTCATATACAATAAAACACCTCGGTTATGTTAAACTGAATGGCGATTAAGGTTTTATTATTCCATAGTTGTTTTTGAGTTAGTGTCATATTCTCAATCTGTGCTGCTGTTCAAATGGGGTCTTTAGGGGCATATGATGGAAATAGGTGATATGGTACTTAATAAAGTAGTTCATTGTTTTCCTCTACTGGGACTAACCAATTGTCCTTGAATGATACGCGCAGAGTGAATAGACTTTTAGAGCACACAACAGAGTACAAAAGAGAACCCGTGATTTGCTTTTAGGCCTATAACCTGGAAAGGAACAACAAGTGTTGCCATTATCTAATACTTATGAGTCTTTCCCAACAGCTCAACGGAGGATCAAAAGATTATATTACAGAATTCAAACCCTTATACTCAAGCATTGAAACAGCTGTCAATTTGCCACCTTGGTAGAGCAGATAAGTTGTTTGGTGAGTTTGACTTCCACCTGTCACCCCACCTGGTTCCATTATCCTTGACTCGTCCTTTAGGGAAGAGCTGCCTGGGCTGCACACTCCATGGAAGACTCCATTCGGTACTTAATGACATTGACGAGCCTCGTTCTGCAGCTGCTGGCACATCCTGTGGGGGTGAAGTATGTAAGAGCATCAACACCCCCTCCAACTCCTTCCCTGTCCTCCCTCCCTCCCTCCCTCTCCTCTCGCCCTGCTCCTCAGCGCTGCAGATGACATTTCATAAAATATTCATTAAAAAACTATCTCTAAATGGCGTAATTAGAGGCAGGATTTAATGTCGGCCTTATCCGAGGCTCCGGTTTTGCAGTTGGCTCCATGTGCATTACGGGAGACCACGCTACAGTGCCACTGCACACAAACACCGGGTGCCACACGCTCAGCCAATAACCTCTGCCGGGTTTTGTCGTGTCACATGCCCTGCTCAAACCTCATCCTTGAACGCATGCTGGATTCCTTAACCTTTCCCCTTTGATGTGACATCAGTATTTATACCACTGCTGTAGTACACACAGAACAGCAACCAACAGTTGCATGGAAACGTCCTGAAGAGAAAGGCCTGACAGTCAGCCCATTCCTGCTGAATGGGATGTAGAATAGGTCTGTCTCCACATTATTGCATTTCAGATTATTAATTACTTGCCAATTACTTAAACAAATATGGTACATTAAGTGCCTAATTTCCCAGCTAACTCTGAACAGATGGATACTGCTGTGCTGGATAATGAGTAGGCTACCTGGGTCCAAGCAGAGTGATGTCATGCACTACTAGCTGCCCTGCCTTCCTCCACGACATGTAGTAATAGGTCTGCATATTAGGGGGCTATTGAACCGGATATTACTGGACCATGACTTGCATATGTCTCAAATGGCCCTATGGATGAGCTTCCTCTATCCATGTATTATTCATTCATTATAGTCAGTTATGGAAAGTCCAAAAATAAGTTAATATGTACTATGTGACACCACTTGATAGCAGTGTAATGTGTTGGAGTGTGTTCCTGTATGTTCAGAGTGATATCGAGGTGGACTTGGAATAAGGCTTATATTTAAGGGTTATTTTGAATTGTACACATGCGCAGCTAAAGGCTGAGTACATAGGCCTATATGAGTAAGCACATAAAAACAAGAGATGTACTATACAATATTAGAGTTAGGCAGCAGTAAGCAATCTCACAAAGTAAGGCGTAGGGCTGTTGTAGTATCTGTCAGTCTGAGTAGGGGGAAGGTTCAGTTTGTGACTGGATCTGCCGCTGACATGGCCTCATCCGAAGTAGCCATTTGTTGTCATCCTGTGATTTTGCTTCTGGGCAAAGGATCTGCCGAGGTGGGTGCAGCGGGACTCCAAGGTCTCCAAGTCCAGGTCATTGCATGCAGAGTCGGAGGAGGTGGAGGCGGGTCCATGATGATTTTGGTTGCAGATCATTGGATCTTCTCAAGTTGGTTGTGTCGGTGGGCTGTGAGACCTGGGTGCCATACTGGAGCGGCGTACTCAAGTACTGGGCAGACAAAGCAAGTGTAGACTGTCAGAAGGTCTTTTGGTTGGAGGTTGAAATGGCGAAGACAGTTCATCATGAAGAGCTTTCGGTTCTTTGGTGGTGATGTCAGAGAAGTGTGTGTCCCATTTGAGTTTGTCTTGGAGCGTTATGGCGCTGGACACCACTTCAAGTGTATGACAGGAGATTAATAGCGGAGGAGGTGGGTAAGGAATCAGGAATGTGGCTGAAACAGTTGTACATGACTTTGCACTTTGTTGGCTTGAATGTCATATTTTTTTGTTCTGTCCAATCTGCTAGTTGGTTGAGGTCATGTTGTATGGTGGAAGTGTCACAAATGGGTCTTGATTCAATGAGGTTCAGGTCATCCACAAAGTTAGATAGGGTACCCTCTAATGCATCGTTGACATGAGCCACAAACACAATTGGACCGAGCTGTGTGCCCTGGGGGAGGCGACAGGAGAGTTCTTGGGCCTGGGATGGAGTCTCATGGTATCTTGTTACCTGGCTACGGACGGAAGTATAAGTTACAAATGCATGGCATGATCTCTGGTCGGACAGATAATTGCAAAAGGTGTTTCATTGCAATAGTGTGGTCCACAAGATCAAAGGCCTTGTTGTAGTCTGTCAGGACCCATGTGCTGGAGGTGCCTCTGGTGTCTTCTCTTCTGTACAGCTGGTCAGCCATGCTTACAAGGCAGTGGGTGGTTGAGCGTCCCTTGAGGCAGCCAAACTGTTGGTTGGAGATGCTCTTTTGGATATCCTGTGTTACCCGTTCAGCAACAAAACCTTCATACACCTTTGCTAGAAGGAGCATGAGCAAGACGCACTGGAGCTGGTCAACGCTTGGTGGAATACTCTTCGGCTGGGGGACCACTCTTGCCGCCTCCCATTGATGTGGAACCACTCCTTCACACAGGCTTAGTTGTGATAATGATGTGGTGACAGATGAAACCGTGTCATTTATAGCATTGGCAATGGTTGTCTGGGTCAAGCCCATCAACATTGATCAAAATGATTTTGACTGCTGCTCAGAAGTGTAATTTGATAGTACCATGTGGCTGCGTTCACCCTCTTGTTTTTCTGGATTTTGGTGTGGTAGAATGTTGATCTTGCTACCTGGATCGCTTTCTGAGTTTTGTTCCTCAGATTGCGCCATGAAGGCCAGTCTTTTTCTCTGATGGCTTTCTGTCTGCTTTTTATCATCTCTTTGATTCTACAGTAGGTGAAATCAACTCCCGTGTACGCATCCTAACCACCTGTGTTGGGAAGTAAGCTGCAATGGCCTGATACAGGGTGTTATAGAAGCTGTCTGTTTTTCTCCTGTGTCCTCGTCACATTTGTTTGTCCTTGCCATTTTACGGAGGGAAAGCCACTGACCACATGCTCTGATCATTGACTCTTTCATTGCTTGAATTACTTTTTTCCTGGTTGTGTTAGTGACCGAATGAGACTCGTTTGTGATAACTACAATATTATGATCACTGAAACCCAAATGTGACATTGTTGTAAAAAAAAAAAAAGTCCTCTAAGTTTGTAATGACGAAGTCAAGGATGGCATTATGTCTAGCATTGTCCAGACACATCAACATGGTTGGAAGCACCCAAGATAAAGATCCCAGCATCAACATGCTTTATTCTGATAATATCAAGGCTGTCCATTAGATGTTGAATGAGTTGATCTTCTGAATTGGATTGAGGGGGGGGGATATACCACCAAAGGTAATAAATGATCCAACTTGCCTTGGTAATCGTTTAGGTCAAAGCCTTAGCCACAAACACTCCAATTCAGGTGGTACCTCTATGAATGGGAGCTTGTGTGCAGAAATGTCCTCTCTTATATAATGTCCCACACACCCTCCCCTTTGACCTTGTCTTGGTTTGGAGTAGGTGTTGAAACCAATTTATTTCCCAGAGTTCAGGTGGTACATCTCTGACAGAGCAGCAATTTCAGCCCTCTCTGTTAGATTCATTTCAATAAATCCTGCTAACTTGTTAACCAGTTAACTTATCTCATAATCATCTGTCACACCTACATGCAAGTCACATAGCTCTCCTAATATTGCAACATGGTTCAGATTTGGGGGTGACATGCTCTGTTAATTAATCTCTCTCTCTAGAGTTAAGATGGGAGGTGTGTGTCTGTGTGTGTCCATGTGTGTGTGCACACGTGTGTGTTTGGTTCCCCTCTACCCCTTTCAAACTCCTCTGTCACCATGAGAACCCTAATGGGAAAATCTCCCTAATTAAGATGCATGAATAATTAAATCCATCCCATGCTAATTAGTATTCCATCAGCCAGTGTGGAGATGACGACCTGTCAGAGCTCCACTCTGTTTGGTGCCGGCTGGGGCCACAAGTGAAGGAATGCATACTCTTTGAGGCTTGGTTGAAGGACTATGTTCACAAGCTAGACAGATGTATACAATTTAGATCAGGAGTGTCATATAGGCAGTATGTTTCCCTATAGCAAGTTAACTTTCCAGATTAGATGAGTAAAAGTGTTATTGGCTTTACAGTTTCTCAATCGTGTAGAAGCATTGTTTTTGGAACGATGTTGTCGATTTTTCAAAACAGAGTCCACAAGACACAGAACTTTGAAGCCTATTGCAAAACAGCAAGAACCCGATTCAGACTTAGGAAATGCTCGCTTTTCCTACACACTTCT
Organism: Oncorhynchus keta; assembly: GCF_023373465.1. NCBI lineage: Eukaryota > Metazoa > Chordata > Actinopteri > Salmoniformes > Salmonidae > Oncorhynchus > Oncorhynchus keta. The sequence goes on from NC_068441.1 coordinate 13,722,415, forward strand.
CAGTAGTTGTTATTCAGACCTACCTTATGCAGGTGCGTAACAGGCTTTGCAGGTGTGGGTCCCTTGCTCGCTGAATAAATTGAAATCAACCACTGAAAACCCTCCCACTTGCTGGCCAAAATATTTTCTCGTGGGAGTGTTCTTTCAATAGGGTTTTTAGTGCCTTTATATTAAGCAATCCCTTTAAATATGGTGTACATTTAATTTGTTGAGAGATATTGGGAGAACTGATTCAAAATATATGGATCAATGAAAGAAAGCCATCTAAATACAGGGCATTCGGAAGTTCTCAGACTCATTTACTTTTTCCACATTTTGTTACATTAGCCTTATTCTAAAATGTATTGAATACATATTTTTCCTCAATCTACACACAATACCCCATAATGACAAGTAAAAACAGGTGTTTCTTTGCAAATGTATTACGTGTACAGGTGCTTTGCTATAAGACTCAATTGAGCTCCGGTGCATCCTGTTTCCATTGATCATCCTTGAGATGTTTCTACAACTTGATTGGAGTCCACCTGTGGTAAACTCAATTGATTGGACATGATTTGGAAAGGCACACACCTGTATATATAAGGTCCCACAGTTAACAGTGCATGCCAGAGCAAAAACAAACCAATGAGGTACAGATCTGGGGAAGGGTACCAAAAACATTCTGCAGCATTGAAGGTCCCCAAGAACACAGTGGCCTCCATCAGTCTTAAATGGAAGAAGTTTGTACCACCAAAACTCTTCCTAAAGCTGTCCACCTGGCCAAACTGAGCAATCGGGGGAGAAGGGCCTTGGTCAGGGAGGTGACCAAGAACCCGATGGTCACTCTGAAGGAGCTCCAGAGTTCCTCTGTGGAGACAATATTCCAGAAGGACAACCATCTCTGCAGCACTCCACAAATCAGGCCATTATGTTACAATGGCCAGACGGAAGCCATTCCTCAGTAAAAGGCCCATGACAGCCCACTTGAAGTTTGCCAAAAGGCACCTAAAGACGCTCAGACCATGAGAAACAAGATTCTCTGGTCTGGTGAAACCAAGATTGAACTCTTTGGCCTGAATGCCAAGCATCATGTCTGGAATAAACCTGTCACCATCCCTACTGTGAAGCATGGTGGTTGCAGCATCATGCTGTGGAATGTTTTTCAGCTGCAGCGACTGGAAGACTAGTCAGGATCAAGGGAAAGATGAACGGAGCAAAGTACAGAGAGATCCTTGATGAAAACCTGCTCCAGAGCACTCAAGACCTCAGACTGGGGTGATGGTTCACCTTCCAACAGGACAACAACCCTAAGCACACAGACAATGCAACGCAGGAACGGCTTTCAGTGGCCCAGCCAGAGCCCGGTCTTCAACCCGATCAAACATCTCTGGAGAGACCTGAAAATAGCTGTGCAGCGATACTCCCTATCCAACCTGACAGAGCTTGAGAGGATCTGCAGAAAAGAATATGAGAGACTCTCCAAACACAGGTGTGCCAAGCTTGTAGTATCATACCCAAGAAGGCTCGAGGCTGTAATCCTTGCCAAAGGTGCTTCAACAAAGTACTGAGTAAAGGGTCTGAATACTTATGTAAAGATGATATTTCAGCTTTTTATTTTTAATAACTTTTCAAAAATGTGTAGGGTATTGTGCGTTATTGTGTCTAGATTGATGAGGCAAAAAGCTGTTTATTCAATTTTAGAATAAGGCTGTAACGTAACAAAATGTGGAAAATGTCAAGGGGTCTGAATATTTTCGGAACGCACTGTATATGCATATTCGTCTCAGTTTCAGCATCAACTGGTAGATACAAAAAATCTCTTTATTTTGTAGATCGCTTAGTCAAAGTTTAGGGTTAGAAAAATATGAATTATTTGAGAGCCTTTACGCACTAAATATAGTGATGAATCAAAAATAGTTGTTTGATTCATCCTGAAAGTTGCCATATTCAGATTCACTGAATCATATATTGGAAGGTGGGAAAAAGTGTACAATAGGGGTTCAACAATAGTCACTAACCATGACAACGGTCCAGTCTTCATTAACATGCTGCAAGCTCCAGGTTTAAACTGCTACATGTGGTCTGAGTTCCATAATGATTCCAATAGGCTACATATCCCAAATGAACATCAGCCTAATATGATCCTCTATTGTTAGCAACCCTCAGGAACAACTACACACGGACGTGACAGAGGAAAGAAAGGGGAATGGAATGATGCAAAATGTAAGCTACAAATGGAATTAAACGAACACTAAAATGACAATTATAAATGTATGTGGGTAGTACTGACGGTGGCTGATATTTAACATAATACAAATTGTAAAATTTAACTGAGAAAAGCCTGGGTCTCCAAATTCATCCTTGTAAATTACGAGGGCATAGAATTACAATTCGGAATAACGGCACAGCTATTTATAGCCTACTTCACCGTAGAAATGGCGTTGCAATGCATGTCATGTTGATATGATTTTCAGTTTGCCTCCATATGACTGGTTTCACATTCGTCTCCAGTGATCATAAGGAAAAATCATCTAAAACAATTGCTTTATGTATTTACAATTCCCTTCTCCAAACGGATTGCTCATTTACCTACCTCCTATCAATGTATACCATACAGTGCATGGAGATTCTATCCTAAAAAATAAAGTAGATACTTATTCCACTAGAAAGCAGCAGGTTTGTAACGATCTGAGTGAAATGGGTGAGGAGTCAAGCGCAGGAAGCAGAGAGAGTTCAGGTGAGTGCTATTTTAATGCACCGACAAACGGCGAACATAAGCCAACCCTCACGAACACACAGGGCGTAATGAACAAACAAATGCCCCCAAACAGGGGGACTTAAACGGTCTAGGGAAAACCCACAAAATGGGGAAAAACACAAAACCCATAGACGTGCACACAAGTACACTAACACAGATGGTCACAATAATTAATCCCGCACAAGGAACTCTGCGGGCCGTCTGACTAATAAAGCCTACTACCTAATTCAAAACAGGTGCACTCAATCAACACATAAGGAGGGGGAGGAAATAATCAGTAGCAGCTAGTAGGCCGGTGACGACGAGCGCCACCCGAACGGGAAGGGGAGTGTCCTTCGGTCGGAGTCGTGACAAGGTTCACCTTATTCATGTCGAGTGAAGGTGGTGGAATTATTAGGGAATTAAGTCGAGGTCAGAATAAGGCATATCTGTAGACACAACTCCGCCACAACTTAATTTTTAAAATCTCCACCCCAACCAAATAGTGGGTGAATAGCATGCTATTCTCATGTTTAAGTTCCAGGTGAGAATACACATAGAGAGAAAAGTGCATAAAAATCTAACTTAGTTCCATTTACACACGCTTAACTCGGGTCGGGATGTCCCCCTAAATTTGTTTTAAATTAAGTTGTCTTCTTAAAAAAAAATACATTCATCAAAGCTATGTTGTACTGTCAAAATTCCAAATATATTCATCAAAAGAACATGACTGCCTGCAAGAAGATTAACGCCAACATACTTCTCTATTGAGTTAGCCACTTGGGCTCCCGAGTGGTGCAGCGGTCTAAGGCACTGCATCTCAGTGCTAGAGGCATCACTACAGACCCTGGTTTGAATCCAGGCTGTATCACAACCAGCCGTGATTGGGAGTCCGTAAGGCGGCGCACAATTGGCCCAGCGTCGTCCGGGTTACGGTTTGGCCGGGGTAGGCCGTCATTGTAAATTAGAATTTGTTATTGCCTGACTTGCCCAGTTAAATAAAGGTTAAATAAATATATAGAAAACAGAAAGTTAGTCTGTCTTTTAAAAATCACAGTGATGTATATTCAGAGAGGCTTCCACAATATTTTTCTCTCTTTGTTTCATACAAGCTCTATAGTCGAAGGTCACAATGGTGGAACACAACTGACATGAATGTATAAGCCTAAATCCACACAAATAAACAAGCTCTATAGTCGAAGGTCACAATGGTGGAGATGACTTGGGAGTAAACCAAAGTTATGAAGAAGTAACCTAACTTTCTTCTCTGCATCTCTGCATGTCTGCAATATTGTAAAACATCATGACAAATAGTCCCCATAGCCTAGATCTTTCCATAGTGTACATGGTATGACCCTGATGGGGTGATTTAGAATTTTGTTTAGTAGTATTTACTGATTGTCAGAAACAGTGAACACAATTGACGAAAAGAAATGTAATTAATATTCTGTGAACAAAGCACAACAGTGAATTTTGTATTCGCTAAAGACAATTGTATTTAATGATCTGCAAAAGGTGGTCTAATATATGCAAGGCAGGTACTAAGTACTAAGGCAAGAAAATGATCGGGAAAATGCATCAAGTTTACAGCAGGTATAGAAGGTGCAGTGAAATAATGGTGTGCTATATATTTGAGCATTTGATCATAGCATAAGAGCAATAGACACGTTTCAACACCGATCCAAAAATTGCTTGTACGCGATGGAGAAAACACTGTCATCTATTACTGTGTGTTGACTACAGAGTAGCAGAATGAGATGTGTCCAAAGACTAAATAATCTGGGCTTTTTTTCAGCTTAACTGGGCTGTTTATTTGTATTTCCTTAAAGAGCCAAACGTCTCACAATAAAGTACAAACATGCTATACATGCTTCATTTGCCACCGCTGTGGCCCGGTAAAGAGATTCCTCCATGGAGATATGACATGTTAATAAATGCAAAAACAAAGTATTAAGAAGTGAATTTAAATGTCTGTAAATCACCAAGGTTAACCAGGCTCTGACTTGTAATTACTGTTGGGCCAAATAACTGGTCTTTATTTACTCCCGTAACATTAATCCTGGTGGAATGGCTTTTATGATCATTATGATGTCTGCACATTGCTGGGGATAATAAGCAGCATTCTAGAAACTGTGGACTCTGGATGAATCAATTTAGACATTTCATTTTATGTAGTTTTCCCTTACTCAGTCCTAGTGCTGCGCTGTTGCAGGATTATCTCAAGTTATCATATAGGAAAGATATATACACACATGCGCACGCACACACACACACACATAAGGGGTGAACTCTTTGTGATGGATTTAACCTTGGCTCTGGGGTAAACATATGGGGAATGTTCTGAGAGGACCTCAACCCATCAGCTGTGGTTTTCATGCAGTGCTCTGTCCCTCTGGGAATCGCCACCAACACAACTATTGATCCGCTGTCATACTCTCAGACTCTCTTTCTGTCTGAAAGCATGGTCCTGGGGGAGAGGGCTGGAGGTGGTCTGTGTGTGTGTGCTAATAATACTTTACCATGTGGTCATGGACCCCTTGTTGTCATATTGGGGTGTTAATGGTATGTAGGTTTCATGTGGGCTTGAGGCTTTGTGCATTTTTAGCGCTATAGGCTTTCCTGAAGGCCAATATGGTGGTCTTCTCTACTACCTATGGTATGCATTAATATCACATTGATATCACTTTCTGTTTGATTAATAATTCAATTTTTGAATTATGGCATTTTGTATGTACAGTATCTTAGTGAATGCATTGGGGTCTCTGATATGTAGGCATGGTAGTGTGAGTTGTCTGTGGACTGCTGTTACTAAGTGGCTTTGGGGCCGTGCTCTTGCCACATTATATCACCTGTCATTTATGCACATGGGGAGAGAGAGCTTACATACACACTAGTCTCCCTATACCCTTTGAAAAAACAGAAGAGAGGGGCTCATGGCAAATCATTACCAGTCCTATATGCTGTGAATAAATAGCAGGCCATTTTCACATCATACATATTACCCTGACTTAATCTGATATCTTCAACATGGGCCCAGATTTTAGTGGCCCTGGGGAAGAGGAGGAGGGGTTACCCAGGAGAGGGCCAATGGCAGCTTAATCCCTGAAGCGGTGAGTAGATCTGTCCTGTTTCCCATGGGTAGATGTGCTACAGATGCCAAACTGGACATCAGAGGCATTAATCATTGCCTGCCGGGTGGCTCTCCTCTCCCTTTTCTACCTTCCTACCTGCCTGAATGGTAGTGGGTAGGCCCAGTCTGCCTCTACTGTTCAAACATGTGCAGACACACACACCATACTATTTTGTCAATCGATCAATAAAAAGGTATTTTAGAAAGCCCTTTTAAACATCAGCAGTTGTCCTATACAGTTTCCCAGCCTAAAACTCCAAAGAGCAATGCAGATGCAGAAGCATAGTTGCTTGGAAAAACTCCCTTGTAGAGGAACCAGGCTCCGAGGTGTGGCCCGTCCTCGTCTGAATATACTTGGTAAGAGTACACGTGGCCATTAAGGCCAGATTGTTTTCAAGTCGTCCAAACGTTTCACAGATGACCAATTTCACTCCGTGACAAGTCACCTGAGACCCAAAGCCACAAGAGGGTAGAAAACATGACCAGCAGGGTCAAATAATAACCACAATGGCACAACACTTCAGCTTTCCATAGTCAGGAATTCAATGTCCATGCCCTGCCAAGCTTTACACAAATTCAATGTCATACACACAAACATTCAATGTCCATGCCAAGCTATACACACATTTAATTTACATGCCATGCCAAGCTATACACACATTCAATGTTCATGCCGTGCCAAGCTATACACACATTCAATGTCCATGCCATGCCAAGCTATACACACATTCAATGTCCATGCCAAGCTATACACACATTCAAATCCATGCCGTGCCAAGCTATACACACATTCAATGTCCATGCCATGCTATACACACATTCAATGTCCATGCCATGCCAAGCTATACACGCATTCAATGTCCATGTCATGCTATACACACATTCAATGGCAAGCCAAGCTATTATTTATCCTTTATTTTACCAGATAAATTGACTGAGAACACATTCTCATTTGCAGCAACAACCTGGGGAATAGTTACAGGGGAGAGGAGGGTGATGAATGAGCCAATTGTAAACTGGGGATTATTAGGTGAGGGCCAGATTGGGAATTTAGCCAGGACACCAGGGTTAACACCCCTACTCATAAGTGCCATGGGATCTTTAATGACCTCAGAGAGTCAGGACACCCGTTTAACATCCCATCGAAAGACGGCACCCTACACAGGGCAGTGTCCCCAATCACTGCCCTGGGGCATTGGGATATTTTTTTAGACCAGAGGAAAGAGTGCCTCCTACTGGCCCTCCAACACCAATTCCAGCAGCATCTGGTCTCCCATCCAGAAACTGACCAGGACCAACCCTGCTTAGCTTCAGAATCAAGCCAACAGTGGTATGCAGGGTGGTATGCTGCTGACTCTACACACATGGTGTACCAGCCTGTCTACTTACCTAAGATACCACACTAGCTATGTACTGTAAGATCCTTTAGTGCCACCACCAGCAGTCACACTAGGGGATCAACTGTCACAGATACATCACATTGAAATCTGGATACATTCCAATCAAATCATGTTTCAATCTTGCCCTCTCTCATATTCTTTGCGAGGGCTTTTGTGTTGAGTGACTTAGTGACATTGGTATACAATCTGTCCTGACTTATGGAAGAGTGGGCTCATTTTTCTCTGTGTCAGACTGTGTCCTTCCTGATGAATTCACAGGCCTCAACAGAGCGGATTGGCTTGCAGTGCGGCTACAGGCAAGTGATTGATGACGGGGAGAAAAGTCCTCAGCCTTGCTCTGATTTCCCCAGACCTGACATTCTGTCAGCCCCAATCGCCAGCCAGGCATCAGGCCTCCGCCCAACGGCCATGCCATCTCAGACTTACAGCACTGTTACAGACATATAATAGAAATAACAGCAGTGGATTGTGACCCATAATGCATCATTACTCTGTGATATAGTGAAAGGTTGGGCAATTTCAATGAAATATCACAAATCCACAGTTCATCTATTGCCTCATAGAGATGTAACCTAATTAGACTTTTGTTACCATTAGTACACTGCTTTTAGACTCAATTCTAAATCACTTCTCAGAACGACTTCTCAGCTGCTTTATGAGAAAAGAGCCATTAGCTTAAGTTCTCAGACTTAGCTTGATGGCACTGCATCAGCCGTTTGGTTGAGTGCTACACTGAGAAGCCATGCAGGTTTGGTGCATTGCCTCTTCAATTAGCAGCTCATCTACTCTATCCAAAACCCCTGCCTGGTAGGCCTGTGGTAGCTCCTCACTCTCCTCTCACAGGGCGCTTCAAGCTGCTGAGACAGAACACGCCTGTCAGTCCAGTAGCCAGAGGCGGCACACCACGTAGGGGGTTATGGGGGAATCACCAGCCAAACCCTGGGAGGAGGAGACCAGATGAGGCCTTAATGACTAAATTACAGCCCTCACTTTTTGAGGAGTCATCAGATTTTCTGCGCCATGCTGGCTATGGCAGTCCTACCCGTCTGTTCAGACGGCCCTCCCCTTCCCAGCCTGCCTAGCGGACTCAAAGTGGTGCCCGATAATTACCTCCCACCCACAGGGAAGCGTGGGTAAATTCCGGTGTGTTCCTGGGTGGATTGAAGGGGTGTGATTGGCTCAGGCTGTCGTGCTGATAGATTACTTCTTGGACACCTGTCTCAGCTAAGAGAGGAGCAGGTGAGGGCCACGCAGAAACTAAATGGATTTCTTTGGGATTTTAGCCTTTTTTTTCTGGCAGTCATTTACTTTTTCTAAGCTGCAGCTGCAATTCCTAAACGATTTTTCTCTGTCAGCTCTGGAAGATACAGAAACACCAGCATAGAGACCATACAAACAGTGGTAGGTGTATTTGTATGTGCATGCATGCATACTGGCACACATGGCAGGTTGTTGACCGAATCTTCTGTATTCTGCAAACACACAATCACACTCAAAACATACCCTGCCAGATTGACCCACAGTCCAAATTGAACAGTGTGTGTAGCAGTATGGCTCTTCCACTCTACCACTGGAGTTGTTCCAGCAGGTCCCCCAGACCCAGTCAGGGTGAATTCATTAATTCAGTCGCTGACACATCAATTTATTCATCTCCAAATTCCGGAGCAGCCAAGCCAAACATTTGTCACATAGTTAGCATCTTTTGACAAGCACAGGAAGCAGCAGGTCCCGTTTCCTGGGCCCCAGACCCAGGGCCCAACGAGCAGCATACAGCACCTTATTAAATCACCAACCTGGAGCTGGACGAGGGATAGCAGCCAAGCCACAGACACATTACCGTGGCAACATTCCCAGCATCCTGCCCATCAGAGCCCAATCAAATATTCTATTACATTATTCTCCAATTTCTGCCCCTGTCTGGCTCAGGGCCCTGGGGCTGTCTGTGTACCGACGGTGGAGGGAATGTTTCCTCTACAGCCATCTGTCTTGATGGGCGGACATATTGGAAATCAAAGCAGGAACAGGAGGGGGGCAGAGAGGCAAGTCCCAGGGCACTGTAGGGGCTCCTCTCTGGCCAGCAGCATTCCAGCTATACACAGAGAGAGAGGGGAAGCTTTAGACCTACACAAACACACACACAGACTGACTGACTGGAAGAAAAAACAGATCGATACAATCTCATCCACATAGAGATGTTATAGATAAACATGGACTGTAACAAGGTGCAAAATAAATGGAAACTCATGTGCATGTGTGTTTAATGTGAAAATAATGCATTAATGAGACCAACTCCAGTGAGTTTTTGGAGTATTTCTCTGCATAATGAGTTTTGTATGAGGCAGATTGTATGAGTCAGCAGATTCCCACCGGAACACATGAGATCAACCCCTAAAACTTTCAGGAAGTACACATGGTGGGAGAGATAGGGGGAGACAGATACACAGGGAGACGGGAAGAGAGAGAGAGAGAAAACAAGAAAGAGGGAGTGAACTGCCATAAAATGGAAGAAAGTAGTGTATGAGAGAAGACATAGTGACAGATATTCACTTTAGATATGTAATAAAAAGTGAAGACCCCCTCCCTCGCTCCTCCTCAATTATACCGGCATCTGCTGTTCTGTTGCAGCCTCATACTGTTGCACTCTGAGGGTGGCTGACTGAACACTCTAATCTTCCCTCTATCCTCATACCAGAGGCACATCTTTAGGCTTCCCTCGTGTCATCCCTCACTACAGATGAACTGGGCTTAGTCTCCAAATACTGCAACGGCAGCTTTTTTCCATGGGAGGACAAATGTAATCAGTTATTGAAAACTCAAGATATCTCCTTCCTTTCACGATATGATCAGTATGTCCACTTCCTCCAATACAGATGTTGCAGTCTGTGGCAGTGGAGTGCAGGAATACAGTGGGGTCTCTGGAGGGAGGGGTTGCCCTACTACTTTAGGGGGCATAATGGTGAAGTCAGGTAGTGTGGGTGGGGTGTAAGGAGCTAGGGAAGGTGTCAGAGAGTGATAAGCATGTTGTGTAGTAGAGGAGGATAGAATTGTCACTGAAGACAGAGGGGATCTAGATGGGCAGACGGCATTTGATTGGATAGAGGGGGTGGGGGTCAGGTGTTGATTGGTGGGACATGTCACACAGGAGATAAGGGTCAGAGGTTGTGAGGAGAGGGAAAATATGACCTGGCAGTGTTTTCCATAATCGCCAGCCACCAGCTAAATAGCCAAAAACAGACTCATTTTAAGCCGGCTACTTTTTCCTTTTCATAAATAACTGGGCTTCTTTTCATTTAAAAGTTTCAATTCGCTAGTCAGAAAAGTCTGTATCGCCTTATCCAGCTCGAATGAATGATATGTGTCTTCTAGTGATCTATTGATAGGACAGGCGCCTTTCAGTCACAAAGTGAGAGATGACAGGGAAACTGCTGGTTTTGCAGTGTGCTGTCTGTCTTGCCTCTCGGTACCTGTGTTATTTTTGTACGCTGTGGTTGGTTGCAGTTGAATTTCTTTTCACAGAGGAGGGAGAGCATGATGCTTCTTCATCGTCTCCTGTGACTGAATTTACACATCCCATGTAATGTATGATGAGTTGAAATCCCCTTAATTATTGTTTTGCGGCACATTAATTTACTTGCCACTGTAGCCTAGTGATTGGTTGTTCGCAAACTAACAGCTCTTTTAGAAGGGATCTGTTAGGTGAACGGAATGAATCATATTGTTGAGAGAGCGGTTCATTTGGCTCCAGAATTGACATACCGGTAGGCTACTATAGGGAGTGGAGAGAGCCTCATTCTGTTCCAAAATATGATCATCAAAAACAGAATGAAGGTTATAAAAGCTAATGTCATGATACTTATGTGGTATTTTTAAAGATATTGATATAGGCCTACTGATGTGATTAAAGTGTCGACAATGGATTAAACATCTACTGCTTTCTGTGTAGCAAAGCCCATGTTTAACATCTGCTGCTTTCTGTGTAGCAAAGCCCATGTTTAACATCTGCTGCTTTCTGTGTAGCAAAGCCCATGTTTAACATCTGCTGCTTTCTGTGTAGCAAAGCCCATGTTTAACATCTGCTGCTTTCTGTGTAGCAAAGCCCATGTTTAACATCTGCGTCATTATTCAATCACACCTGTTGGTCTATTCATGGGGGCCCCGTCCCTAAAACGGATAGCCTGGGGAAGTCCCATGCAGAAATACGCTAAAGAGGGTTCGGAACCCGGTGTAAATCAGTGGCGCCTCGCAACTTGTCAAACCAATGAAATGCCTTGCTTGGGCGGAGCTCCAAATGTGTTCACCAGATTAGTGCGGTGTTTGAGGACAAATGTACTTTAAAAAAATAAATAATAATAATGAACCTCATTAAATGTTACCTGTAATGCACATCTCCTGTAGCCTAATGGGCTCCTTAATTTCATACTGTACCTAAATTACAAGGGTTGGATTTGCAATAAACAGTTGTTTATGACAGCACTTAAAGGACATGTACAAAATCTGGTATATGGTTTGCCTATATGGTTAGTATGGTTAGTATCATTTTAAATTGAGAACATACACAGAGAAAAACAAACATTAGGAATATCTTCCTAATATTGAGTTGCACCCCCCTCCCCCCTTTTGCCATCAGAATAGCCTCAATTCATCAGGGCATGGACTCTACAAATTGTTGAAAGTGTTCCACAAGGATGCTGGCCCATGTTGACTCCAATGCTTCCCACAGTTGTGTCAAGTTGGCTGGATGTCCTTTGCCTGGTTGACCGTTCTTGATACACATGGGAAACTGTTGAGCATGAAAAGCCAAGCAGCGTTGTAGTTCTTGACACAAACCGTTGCGCCTGGTACCTACTACCATACACCGTTCAAAGTTACTTACATATTTTGTCTTGCCCATTTACACGTGGAATGGCACACATACACCATCCATGTCTCAATCGTCTCAAACATCCTTCTTTAACCTGCCTCCTCCCCTTCATCTACACTGCGTGGATTTAACAAGTGACATCAATAAGGAATCATAGCTTTCACATTGATTCACCTGGTCAGTCTGTCAGGGCTCTCCAACCCTGTTCCTGGAGACCTACCCTCCTGGTCTATATCATATCTTCATGTTTTGTATACTCAGTGTATAGCTAAAAAATGGGGGAGTTTAGCTATTCTCTGGTTCAGATGACATTTTACCATAAGGCCAGTAATGCCATCATACTGTAGGCCTATGGCATTGGCGATGCATGCCGTAAACTGATAAATGGATAACACACAGACAGAATCCCTTCCCCTTTTAATTGCAAGATTGTGATATGTGATTATCCAACATTGACACTAGTTCATTTTGAATATTAGTTTCACAATTAAAACAAGTTTAAACACTTCAAAGAATCTCTTGCTGTAATGACACATTCCTTTCTCTTTCCCACACACACACACACACACACACACACACACACACACACACACACACACACACACACACACACACACACACACACACACACACACACACACACACACACACACGTGAGAGGGAAAGCGAAAGGAATGTGTCATTACAGCTCAAGGTCATTTCATTGAGGGAGGTGTGGGTCAGTGACGGCTGATATTGAGACAATGTTGTTGCGGCCCTTGTCACTCTATACACAGCCATAAGACTGAAAAAAGAGAGAGATGGAAAGACTGGAAGTGAGAGAGAGGACAATGTCAGAAAAGAGAGAGGTGGAAGTCCCTCCACACGTTTTAACTGAGGTGATGTCAGTATAGAGAGAGGTGGAAGTCAGGGACCGGGTGTCGTGGTAGTGTCTCTAATCCCTCCACACGTTTTAACTGAGGTGATGTCAGTATAGAGAGAGGTGGAAGTCAGGGACCGGGTGTCGTGGTAGTGTCTCTGATCCCTCCACATGTTTTTACTGAGGTGATGTCAGCATAGAGAGAGGTGGAAGTCAGGGACCGGGTGTCGTCGTAGTGTCTCTGATCCCTCCACATGTTTTAACTGAGGTGATGTCAGTATAGAGAGAGGTGGAAGTCAGGGACCGGGTGTCGTGGTAGTGTCTCTAATCCCTCCACACATTTTAACTGAGGTGATGTCAGCATGGAGAGAGATGGAAGTCAGGGACCGGGTGTCGTGGTAGTGTCTCTAATCCCTCCGCACGTTTTAACTGAGGTGATGTCAGTATAGAGAGAGGTGGAAGTCAGGGACCGGGTGTCGTGGTAGTGTCTCTGATCCCTCCACATGTTTTTACTGAGGTGATGTCAGTATAGAGAGAGGTGGAAGTCAGGGACCGGGTGTCGTGGTAGTGTCTCTAATTCTTCCACACGTTTTTACTGAGGTGATGTCAGTATAGAGAGAGGTGGAAGTCAAGGACCGGGTGTCGTCGTAGTGTCTCTGATCCCTCCACATGTTTTAACTGAGGTGATGTCAGTATAGAGAAAGGTGGAAGTCAGGGACCGGGTGTCGTCGTAGTGTCTCTGATCCCTCCACACGTTTTTACTGAGGTGATGTCAGTATAGAGAGAGGTGGAAGTCAGGGACCGGGTGTCGTGGTAGTGTCTCTGATCCCTCCACATGTTTTTACTGAGGTGATGTCAGTATAGAGAGAGGTGGAAGTCAGGGACCGGGTGTCGTGGTAGTGTCTCTAATCCCTCCACATGTTTTTACTGAGGTGATGTCAGTATAGAGAGAGGTGGAAGTCAGGGACCGGGTGTCGTGGTAGTGTCTCTAATCCCTCCATGTTTTTGCTGAGGTGATGTCAGTATAGAGAGAGGTGGAAGTCAGGGACCGGGTGTCGTGGTAGTGTCTCTAATCCCTCCACATGTTTTTACTGAGGTGATGTCAGTATAGAGAGAGGTGGAAGTCAGGGACCGGGTGTCGTGGTAGTGTCTCTGATCCCTCCACATGTTTTTACTGAGGTGATGTCAGTATAGAGAGAGGTGGAAGTCAGGGACCGGGTGTCGTGTCGTGGTAGTGTCTCTAATCCCTCCACATGTTTTTACTGAGGTGATGTCAGTATAGAGAGAGGTGGAAGTCAGGGACCGGGTGTCGTGGTAGTGTCTCTAATCCCTCCACACGTTTTAACTGAGGTGATGTCAGTATAGAGAGAGGTGGAAGTCAGGGACCGGGTGTCGTGGTCGTGTCTCTAATCCCTCCACATGTTTTTACTGAGGTGATGTCAGTATAGAGAGAGGTGGAAGTCAGGGACCGGGTGTCGTATCGTGGTAGCATCTCTAATTCCTCCACACGTTTTTGCTGAGGTGATGTCAGTATAGAGAGAGGTGGAAGTCAGGGACCGGGTGTCGTGGTAGTGTCTCTAATCCCTCCACACGTTTTAACTGAGGTGATGTCAGTATAGAGAGAGGTGGAAGTCAGGGACCGGGTGTCGTGGTTGTGTCTCTAATCCCTCCACACGTTTTTACTGAGGTGATGTCAGTATAGAGAGAGATGGAAGTCAGGGACCGGGTGTCGTGGTAGTGTCTCTAATCCCTCCACACGTTTTAACTGAGGTGATGTCAGTATAGAGAGAGGTGGAAGTCAGGGACCGGGTGTCGTGGTAGTGTCTCTAATCCCTCCACATGTTTTTACTGAGGTGATGTCAGTATAGAGAGAGGTGGAAGTCAGGGACCGGGTGTCGTGGTAGTGTCTCTAATCCCTCCACATGTTTTAACTGAGGTGATGTCAGTATAGAGAGAGGTGGAAGTCAGGGACCGGGTGTCGTGGTAGTGTCTCTAATCCCTCCACATGTTTTTACTGAGGTGATGTCAGTATAGAGAGAGATGGAAGTCAGGGACCGGGTGTCGTGGTAGTGTCTCTAATCCCTCCACACGTTTTAACTGAGGTGATGTCAGTATAGAGAGAGGTGGAAGTCAGGGACCGGGTGTCGTGGTAGTGTCTCTAATCCCTCCACATGTTTTTACTGAGGTGATGTCAGTATAGAGAGAGGTGGAAGTCAGGGACCGGGTGTCGTGGTAGTGTCTCTAATCCCTCCACATGTTTTAACTGAGGTGATGTCAGTATAGAGAGAGGTGGAAGTCAGGGACCGGGTGTCGTGGTAGTGTCTCTAATCCCTCCACATGTTTTTACTGAGGTGATGTCAGTATAGAGAGAGGTGGAAGTCAGGGACCGGGTGTCGTCGTAGTGTCTCTGATCCCTCCACATGTTTTAACCGAGGTGATGTCAGTATAGAGAGAGGTGGAAGTCAGGGACCGGGTGTCGTGGTAGTGTCTCTAATCCCTCCACATGTTTTAACTGAGGTGATGTCAGTATAGAGAGAGGTGGAAGTCAGGGACCGGGTGTCGTCGTAGTGTCTCTGATCCCTCCACACGTTTTTACTGAGGTGATGTCAGTATAGAGAGAGGTGGAAGTCAGGGACCGGGTGTCGTTGTAGTGTCTCTAATCCCTCCATGTTTTTGCTGAGGTGATGTCAGTATAGAGAGAGGTGGAAGTCAGGGACCGGGTGTCGTGGTTGTGTCTCTAATCCCTCCACACGTTTTTACTGAGGTGATGTCAGTATAGAGAGAGGTGGAAGTCAGGGACCGGGTGTCGTGGTTGTGTCTCTAATCCCTCCACACGTTTTTACTGAGGTGATGTCAGTATAGAGAGAGGTGGAAGTCAGGGACCGGGTGTCGTGTCGTGGTAGTGTCTCTAATCCCTCCACATGTTTTTACTGAGGTGATGTCAGTATAGAGAGAGGTGGAAGTCAGGGACCGGGTGTCGTGTCGTGGTAGTGTCTCTAATCCCTCCACATGTTTTTACTGAGGTGATGTCAGTATAGAGAGAGGTGGAAGTCAGGGACCGGGTGTCGTGTCGTGGTAGTGTCTCTAATCCCTCCACATGTTTTTACTGAGGTGATGTCAGTATAGAGAGAGGTGGAAGTCAGGGACCGGGTGTCGTGTCGTGGTAGTGTCTCTAATCCCTCCACATGTTTTTACTGAGGTGATGTCAGTATAGAGAGAGGGGGAAGTCAGGGCCCGGGTGTCGTGGTAGTGTCTCTAATCCCTCCACCCGTTTTATCTGAGGTGATGTCTGTATAGAGAGAGGTGGAAGTCAGGGCCCGGGTGTCGTGGTAGTGTCTCTAATCCCTCCACACGTTTTAACTGAGGTGATGTCAGTATAGAGAGAGGTGGAAGTCAGGGACCGGGTGTCGTGGTAGTGTCTCTAATCCCTCCACACGTTTTAACTGAGGTGATGTCAGTATAGAGAGAGGTGGAAGTCAGGGACCGGCTGTCGTGGTAGTTTCTCTAATCCCTCCACACGTTTTAACTGAGGTGATGTCAGTATAGAGAGAGGTGGAAGTCAGGGACCGGGTGTCGTGGTAGTGTCTCTAATCCCTCCACACGTTTTAACTGAGGTGATGTCAGTATAGAGAGAGGTGGAAGTCAGGGACCGGGTGTCGTGGTAGTGTCTCTAATCCCTCCACACGTTTTAACTGAGGTGATGTCAGTATAGAGAGAGGTGGAAGTCAGGGACCGGCTGTCGTGGTAGTGTCTCTAATTCCTCCACACGTTTTTACTGAGGTGATGTCAGTATAGAGAGAGGTGGAAGTCAGGGACCGGGTGTCGTGGTAGTGTCTCTAATCCCTCCACATGTTTTTACTGAGGTGATGTCAGTATAGAGAGAGGTGGAAGTCAGGGACCGGGTGTCGTGGTAGTGTCTCTAATCCCTCCACATGTTTTTACTGAGGTGATGTCAGTATAGAGAGAGGTGGAAGTCAGCGACCGGGTGTCGTGTCGTGGTAGCATCTCTAATTCCTCCACATGTTTTTATTGAGGTGATGTCATACCTCAGAGGACACCCTCAGCTGTCCGGGCTGTTCTCGTCAGGCCTAGCATACGTAGGCAGTCACGCGAGCAGGGCTACTGTGTCGCCCTTCATGAATTATGTATCTTAAACAAATTTACAAGCCCCCGGGTGACCCGAGTGGAAGCCTCTTTACCCTGCGGGCAGGGAGAGAGAGAGAAAATAGAGAGAAATAGAGGGCAGCCCATCAACTCATCTCTGAGAGAGGGACATCCGCAAAGACCCTCTGAGCCTCTCCCTGCCTCTCTGCCCCTTACATCGCTCCATTTGCTCCCTACATGAGCCGCCAACACTCCCCAGCTCCCAGCAGGAGAATAGGGGGCATTTCAGTGCACTCTGACAGAACAACAGGGGGCCCAAAGGTGGAGGGCCTGAGGCCACAGCCGAGTGGGCAGGGGGGTGAAGGAGGCAGGGAATTCAGCCACCATGCCCATTAAGTGGCCGGCGTGAAGATCAAACCAAGGGCACATGCTCCGGGCTCTCCAGTAGGCCTGTCCCCAGTGACAGTATGTGTGTGTGTGTGTGTGTGTGTGTGTGTGTGTGTGTGTGTGTGTGTGTGTGTGTGTGTGTGTGTGTGTGTGTGTGTGTGTGTGTGTGTGTGTGTGTGTGTGTGTGTGTGTGTGTGTGTGTGTGTGTGTGTGTGTGTGTGTGTGTGTGTGTGTGTGTGTGTGTGTGTGTGTGTGTGTGTGTGTCAGTAATCCCCACAATAGTAAACAAACATTTGACCAACTGGGGACAAATGCTATTTCTAGGGGGTTTAGGGTTAAAATTAGGTTTAGGAGCTAGGGTTAGGATTTGGAGCTAGGGTAAGGGTTACTAAGCTATATAGAATTGTTTCATACCAAGGATCATTTAGCTATTTAATTATGAATTTTAACACCCCTTAAAGTATCAAAAAAGGATGTGAAAAAACATATTTGATGACTTTTATTATAAACACATTGAATAACATATTCACTACATGGAACAACAGACAGTCCCCCAAAACAATGAAAAGGACATTTGTTCTGAATGTCTGTCCTATATCTGAGAGATATAAGAGATTGTTTTGAGATTATTTAACCCCTTATTTTTGTCACCAAACAGCCTCCATAACTTCCACTGATTTTATTAACTGGTATCGGGGGACCTTGTGAGGCCTGTGGGCGTCCTGAAGCAAAACAACGGACATGTTCGTGAGAGTCTCACCTTTCCATATTAGTGTGTTCTGTTCGGACGCCACAGAAAAAAGTTGGCAGATCGGCTGTACTGACTTCAGACGAGTCCCAAGATGCTTGTGGGGGCCGTAGAGCAAAACGGAGAACACCATCGCGTTTGTTAGAGTCTCATCTTTCCAATAGTTTGTAAGCCAAAACGTTTGAATGCTACAGATGATTTTGTGAGGAGAGCGATTTTCGAGATGTCTCATGGTCTGACAAACACTGCTCGAGATCTGTCACCTTTCACCTCAGATGTCTCATGGTCTGACAAACACTGCTCTAGCTCTGTCACCTTTCACCTCAGATGTCTCATGGTCTGACAAACACTGCTCGAGATCTGTCACCTTTCACCTCAGATGTCTCATGGTCTGACAAACACTGCTCTAGCTCTGTCACCTTTCACCTCAGATGTCTCATGGTCTGACAAACACTGCTCTAGCTCTGTCACCTTTCACCTCAGATGTCTCATGGTCTGACAAACACTGCTCTAGCTCTGTCACCTTTCACCTCAGATGTCTCATGGTCTGACAAACACTGCTCTAGCTCTGTCACCTTTCACCTCAGATGTCTCATTGTCTGACAAACACTGCTCTAGCTCTGTCACCTTTCACCTCAGATGTCTCATGGTCTGACAAACACTGCTCTAGCTCTGTCACCTTTCACCTCAGATGTCTCATGGTCTGACAAACACTGCTCTAGCTCTGTCACCTTTCACCTCAGATGTCTCATGGTCTGACAAACACTGCTCTAGCTCTGTCACCTTTCACCTCAGATGTCTCATGGTCTGACAAACACTGCTCTAGCTCTGTCACCTTTCACCTCAGATGTCTCATGGTCTGACAAACACTGCTCTAGCTCTGTCACCTTTCACCTCAGATGTCTCATGGTCTGACAAACACTGCTCTAGCTCTGTCACCTTTCACCTCAGATGTCTCATGGTCTGACAAACACTGCTCTAGCTCTGTCACCTTTCACCTCAGATGTCTCATGGTCTGACAAACACTGCTCTAGCTCTGTCACCTTTCACCTCAGATGTCTCATGGTCTGACAAACACTGCTCTAGCTCTGTCACCTTTCACCTCAGATGTCTCATGGTCTGACAAACACTGCTCTAGCTCTGTCACCTTTCACCTCAGATGTCTCATGGTCTGACAAACACTGCTCTAGCTCTGTCACCTTTCACCTCAGATGTCTCATGGTCTGACAAACACTGCTCTAGCTCTGTCACCTTTCACCTCAGATGTCTCATGGTCTGACAAACACTGCTCTAGCTCTGTCACCTTTCACCTCAGATGTCTCATGGTCTGACAAACACTGCTCTAGCTCTGTCACCTTTCACCTCAGATGTCTCATGGTCTGACAAACACTGCTCTAGCTCTGTCACCTTTCACCTCAGATGTCTCATGGCCTGACAAACACTGCTCTAGCTCTGTCACCTTTCACCTCAGATGTCTCATGGTCTGACAAACACTGCTCGAGATCTGTCACCTTTCACCTCAGATGTCTCATGGTCTGACAAACACTGCTCTAGCTCTGTCACCTTTCACCTCAGATGTCTCATGGTCTGACAAACACTGCTCTAGCTCTGTCACCTTTCACCTCAGATGTCTCATGGTCTGACAAACACTGCTCGAGATCTGTCACCTTTCACCTCAGATGTCTCATGGTCTGACAAACACTGCTCTAGCTCTGTCACCTTTCACCTCAGATGTCTCATGGTCTGACAAACACTGCTCTAGCTCTGTCACCTTTCACCTCAGATGTCTCATGGTCTGACAAACACTGCTCTAGCTCTGTCACCTTTCACCTCAGAAGTGCGACATTGGCGGATGCGGTGGATATCTGCAGCTTAAACGGACAGATTTATATGGGGATGTTTTAAATGGTGCTAATTACATTTCTGCGGGGGAGAGGACATCAACTCTAGGGGGTTTTAATATGTTTCAATGTCAAACAGTTTTGTTATACATATATTTCAGTCTTCTTCTATATAAAGTGTAATATTGGGATGCAAACTCAAAATGGAATATATTTCAACTCTATATCTGACGTGGTACAGTTGTCCTCTTTTTTAAGCCCATAACCATGTGTGTGAGGTGTATACTTTTGTTTCAAAGTAGATTTGTTTATTAAGACAACCAAGACTCACTCTGTATGACCCTGATTTAGCAAGATCGGTTTCCTTCCTCTCTGGAAACAAAAGTTAGGAAGGACGCCTGTATCTTTGTAGTGACTGGGTGTATTGATACACCTTCCAAAGAGTAATTCATTACTTCACTGTGCTCAAATGGTTATTCAATGTCTGCTTTTTATTTTATGTTACCCATCTACCAATAGGTGCTCTTCTTTGAAGCATTCCTGGTCTTTCTGGTTGAATCTGTGTTTGAAATTCACTGCTTGACTGAGGGACCTTACAATTATTTGTATGTGTGGAGTTCAGAGATGAGGTAGTCAGTCAAAAATCATGTTAAACATGATTATTGCACACGGAGTGAGTCCATGCAACGTATTATGTGACTTGTTAAGCACATTTTTACTCCTGAAATGATTTAGGTCATAACAAAAGGGTTGAATACTTATTGACTCAAGACATTTCAGCTTTTCATTTTTAATTCATTTGTAAAACATTCATTATGGGGTATTGTGTGTAGGCCAGTGATGCAATGTGTTGATTACATGGGGCATGTAATCAAGACATGGTTTGATCTGCTTGCTACGTGGTCATTAAAGCAGTTGCATTTGCTCTCACTCTGGATTCCATACAATATTCAGTATATCAGACACACACACAACCAATGACCACATCACTACGTGAACAGAGGGCATTATTTAAGCACCCATTGTGTCTTTCTTTGACCCCTTTTACAAACCCTAACTCTATATTGGTAAGACATTGCACCTACAGCTGACCCTAACACTACAATGTATTAACAATCTAGGGTTAGGATCAGGGTTAGTAGTCACGTGCCAGACATTGCAGAGTACCTTCCACTTTGCCCTTCCAGTCTCCAAAGTACCCTTTTGGGTGGTGGTATAATTACACGCAAAAATATTTTTGTTTCGGAACTCACCGCTGCCTGCAAGTCGTCATGACGTCATCATGTCCTCCACCTCCCACCCTGTCCCCGTTGGTTGTGCCGGTTTCCAAGTCTGACCTGTATGGAGATTGCGCTCGCCCGTTATCCAAACATGCATGGCTTGAGAGATGCGGTCACCGAGATGCGGTCGAGTGTGTGTAGCTATTTACCTAGTTTAAATATCAACAGTACTGGATAACACTTCATCATCATCAATATTCGGTCTGGATGGCTGATATGCACAGCAGATAGAGGCAGAAAGACATAAAGAGGAGCAGAGCACCATGGGAGTTGTATGCTGAGATGATCACATTGTAAATAAATGGTTGAACTGAATTTCGTTCTCCCGTCTCATCATTATTTAATTGTTCTAAAGACGTGGTTGTGAAACCCACGAGACATAACAAAAGATTGGTGACGAGTAAATCTGAACCTGCAGGATCTATTTTGTCCGGAAGAAGTGGGTTTTTACAAGTTTCAAACTTATTTTCCGTGTTACAGTCTAGGCTAATGTTAACACATCGTATTGCTATCAGTGCAAAGTGAAATGTCGAGCTCGGTAGCTAAGAGAGAGAGTTAGTGTCATCATGGATGCCAGTAAAGGATTAGTGACGAGCGTTGTAGCAGGAAAACAACGTGATAAAAAAATTGAGGGAACTAGAGTGAGTAAAGGAAAGGACATCTATTCAACTGTGAAGAGGAACTTTGGAATTAAAAGCTGCTTAAGGAGCGAACTTGAGGATGAAACATCAGTGAGTGACGTGAATGAAGATCACATGACTGAGGAATATATTGTCGTGGCTGAGGACAATATTGAATCACATGACCGAGGAAAATATTGTCGTGGCTGAGGACAATATTGAATCACATGACTGAGGAATATATTGTCGTGGCTGAGGACAATATTGAATCACATGACTGAGGAATATATTGTCGTGGCTGAGGACAATATTGAATCACATGACTGAGGAATATATTGTCGTGGCTGAGGACAATATTGAATCACATGACTGAGGAAAATATTGTCGTGGCTGAGGACAATATTGAATCACATGACTGAGGAATATATTGTCGTGGCTGAGGACAATATTGAATCACATGACTGAGGAAAATATTGTCGTGGCTGAGGACAATATTGAATCACATGACTGAGGAATATATTGTCGTGGCTGAGGACAATATTTAATCACATGACTGAGGAATATATTGTCGTGGCTGAGGACAATATTGAATCACATGACTGAGGAATATATTGTCGTGGCTGAGGACAATATTGAATCACATGACTGAGGAATATATTGTCGTGGCTGAGGACAATATTGAATCACATGACTGAGGAATATATTGTCGTGGCTGAGGACAATATTGAAGTGTGTGACATTTCAGGAGCCTATTGAGGTATGAAAAATGTCTGGAATTGTTGAAAACATTGGAAAGTTCGATAAAAGTATTGAGCAGTGAAGCTCATATACAGAACGGCTTGAATATTTTGTTCTTGAAAATTGCATTGATTTGGACAAAATTGTGCGTACATTTTTTTGTGTAATGGGGCCAAAAACATTTAATTTATTACGCAAACTGCTACAGCCAGACAGGCCAGGTAATAAGACGTATGGGGATGTGGAAATACTGAAAGGACACTTTTCCCCAGAACCATTAGTTTTTACTGAAAGGTTTAGGTTCCACAGAAGAAATCAGTAAGCGGGAGAATCCGTGTACAATGTTTTGCTGCTGCATTAAATAGACTTTCAGAGCACTGTGAGATTAATGATGTTCGAAATGACACCATTACAGACAGACTAGTATGTGGGCTATGGAGTGAAGCTACACAAAAGAGACTATAAAAGACCATTGATGTAATTGTGTCCATGGAACTAGCTCCGCAGTTGAGTTCATCAGGACGAGCGCACAGATTTGCAACTGAAAATCAGAGACAGGGAAATCAAGGCACTTGTTTCCGCTGTGGCAAGGCAGGACATCAGGCCCCTACATGGATTGCCTGGCCTGTGGTAAAAGCATTACGTCGGACAGTATGTATACCATGTGTATCCTGTACACGCGACTAATAAAACTTGAAAAGGGCCACATCGAGCGAGCCTGGAGAAACAAAAAGAGCTCTGAGAAAACATCAAACTGAAAACAAGACATTCCACTGAAATAAAAAGAGACACGTTCACACTTTTGAGCAAGAGAACACAGAGGTAAACATATTTACACCAATAATAAAACCTATTAATCCTACCCAATACATTCCCAATTTGTCCTAAATGTCTTCCTGATTAGTGACTAGACAAGGAAGTCACACTGAATATACTGACTGTTATTGGGGGGGCCGCATGGCTACTATGTCTCTCCCTTACTAGAGGGCCAGTCAGTGCGTATGGAGATCGACAGAGGGGCAGATGTATTTCTTGTTTCAGAGAGTCCACAAAAAGACACTGAAATCCCTTCCACTTGAACCAACATACATCATCGCTTTGAAGCATCACTGATATGTCAGTACAGTTAAACGGATAAATTGAAAAGCTGCCACTCTATGTCGTTAAAGGAGACTATCCATCACTACTTGGACGTTTGTGGTTGGAGAAAATCACACGGGACTGGCCATCAGTGAGTACAATAACACATGGAGAGCTGGGTAGTATGAAAAACATTAAACATTAAAACTTAGCATTAAGCCAGACAACAAACCAAAGTTTCTGAAAGCACAACCCATACTTTATGTTATCCGACCAAAAGTCCAGGCTGACTTGGACGCTCTAGTTAAGAACAAAGTACTGGAGCCGGTCAACGTGAGTGAATGGGCAACACTCATCGTACTAGTCCTTAAGAAAGATGGTGGAATCAGGATATGTGGAGACTTTAAAGTCACAGTTAATCCTGTGTTGTCTGCTGAGCAGTATCCATTACCACACATAGACAAGCTTTTCGCAGGCTTAGCTGGGGATCAAAAGTTCAGCTAAATCTACTTCTGCCAAGTCTACTTGCAGATTCACATGGATGAAAAGTCAAAGGAGTTGCTGACCATCGTGACACACAAGGGGCTTTTCAGGTACTGTTGTCTACCATTTGGAATCACAAGTGCACAGCGCTGTTCCAGTGTGTGATGGGCCAGATATTGAGTGGATTATCAAGAGTACAAAGCTACCTAGATGACATCTTTGTTACTGAAAAGGACAAAGAGGACCATCTCCAGAACTTAGATGCATCCATACGGAGTCAAATGTGTATTCTTCCAATCCCCGGTTGAATACTTCAGACACGTAATCGACGCTACGGGCCTTAAGAAGACGCCGTCTATGATCAAGGCTGTCTTGGATGCCCCTGCTCCTCAGCTCAACCAACTAGGTACTTTCCTGGGGTTACGGAATTACTACGGGACGTTTTATCCCGAGGTTAGCAACAAAGTTGATGTCGCTGCATCAGTTGCTTTGTCAGCACAAAGCAGGGAAATATACTGAACAATGCGACAAAGCATTCTTGAAAACCAAGAAAACACTCCTGAAATCTGAGGCATTGACACACTTTGACCCATCATTGCCCATCCAAATAGAGTAGCTTGTAATGCTGGTCCCTGTGGTATGGAAGCAGTCGTATCCATTATCATGACTTCTGGTGAAGAGAAAGTAAGTACACACAGATGGAACGAGAAGCCATAGGCATTGTCTTTGGACTGCGTAAGTTCCAGCAGTATCTTTATGGGAGGAAGTTCACCCTTCTTACGGATCAACGTCCGCTGATGAGCACCTTTGAACCGCATCCTGAGATTCCGTCACCTACTGCAAGCAGAATGCAAAGGTGGGCTTTGTTGTTGTCAGCACACATCTACAACATCAAGTAGCGCAAGTTAGAACTTCACTGGAATGCAGATAGACTTTCCAGGTTACCACTACCTGTGGTCACGCCAAGTGGACATCTACTTCAGACAAGTGGAAAAGGCACCATTCACTTTGACATAAGTGTGGAGAAACACCAGAAACGACCGCAGGGGATGCTCCAGAACTGAACCTTACCAGAAGAACTGACCTATCAATACAGTCTGCTTGTTTGCTGTGGGGGAGGAGAGTAATCATGTCCGCCTTCGCTGAGGAAACCAGTGTTGCAACAGCTACACTCAAGTCATTGTGGAATGGTTTGCAATTAAGGAAATCGCACAAATCGCACAAAGCTACTTCTGGTGGCCTGGAATGGTAGGAAGCATTGAGCAGAAGGTGAAAATGTGTTCCCCATGTCAGAATGTAAAGCAACGTACCTCAACTTGCACCTCTTCATCCATGGAATTGGCCGGAGGACGCGTGGCAATGCATATACATCAACTTCGCAGGTCCATTCGAAGACAGAAGGTTTCTCGTGTTCGTGAATGCTCATAGCAAGTGGCCAGATGTTAACATCATAAGATCTACTACTGAAGAGAAGACCATCGAGAAGCTTGGAGAACTGTTTAGTCGAGTTGGCACGCCACTCTAACTAGTTAGCGACAACGGACCTCAGGTAGTGTCCCAAGAAATGGCCACGGTTCCCACAGGTGAATGGTGTACAGCACATCAGGTCCGCCTTGTATCACCCATCAACCAACGGGCTGGGGGAGAGATTCGTACAGACCGTGAAATATGCCTAAAAGCCTATCAGGGTCAAGGAACACTGCACCAACGCTTCAACAGCATCCTGCTATCCTACCGGAACACACCTCACGAAACCACCAAGGCTTGGCCTGAATCACTACTCATGAAGAGAGAGCTACGCACAAGCTTCAACCAACTCAAACCTCAGAACGTAAAGGACTGCACAAGACATCATCTTGAAAAGGTGACTGTTGTTCATAATGGGAGAAGGGTTAGGGTTTTAGCTGTAAGTGCAATGTAGGGTTCAGGTTTTCTTCAGAGCCATCAGCCCCTCTCCTTTGATATATATATATATGCCATTTAGCAGGCGCTTTTATCCAAAGCGACTTACAGTCTGTGTGCATACATTCTACGTATGGGTGGTCCCGGGAATCGAACCCACTACCCTGGCGTTACAAGCGCCATGCTCTACCAACTGTGCTACTCTCCAGCAGCAGGTCACAGACTGTCTTGTAATTAAGACCCGAGGAGAGCTGGGAGTGAGACAGAGCATGTGATGAGTCTGCTCATCAATCCACAGACCAGGCAGGGCTCAGTGCTCTGGGTCCCTCCTCTCTCGGGCTCCTGTGGAGACTGACTGCGACACTGAGCGGTGGACAGCAGTTCAGAGGGAAAGCCAGTAGTAGAAGGTAATACCCATTATAGCCTGAGTTATAAGTCTGGTGACTGTTTCTTAGGGAGGTTTGACTATAAAATAATAGGCTGTATGGATAGAGCAGAGTGGTGTTAATGTTGCCTGGGGAAACTGATGGGAATTATCGTCTTTGAAACGTGATGTAAGCAAGTGACATCATAATTTGTCTCTCTATCTTCCTACCTTCCTAACGATGAGGCTCTTTGATCTCTGGGAGCAGTTAGCTAATGGTGGAGATAAAGATATGCCAGTCTTCTCCTCTCCCTTTATCCACCTCTTCATTTCTTCCTCCACTTCCCCCACCCGGGCTCCGTGGCGAGGCCAGACGAAGTGAGGGAGGAAGATGACAGCCTTACTTCCTGTGAACATCCTCATCAGCACTGCGGATCGATCACATTAACATTACCTCACACTCCAATCAATGGCTGGCCCAGCTACTGAGCTGTGCTTAACGCGAAGACAAAGGAAATTAATTTCTCATCATCTTACGTCGTCTATCATCCCGAACTCCTCCTTTTGCGCTCTCTCTCCCTCCCTCCATCTCACACACAATGCCCATGCACACAAACACATCTCATTATCTCTCGCTTTATCCCTCTCTTTCTTCTCTCCAATTCTCTCTCCTTTTGCTTTCTCTGATGGGGACCCAGGTGTTGGTGGAAATGAAGACAGTGGACAGAGCTATTGAAAGCATACAGCAGGAGTTAAGTGGAACAAATATAATCCCTATTTTTGTTTCTTGTGGGTAACTGAACATTACCAATCCAAATATGTTCTTGCATGTGCATGCGCAGACACACCAACACTGATAACAACCTTGTAACTATACTATAGCTTTGTTCCAATGTCCTGCAGCGAATATTCTCTGTCATCTTTCAGAATTGATAGTGACCCCTTTTATATCAATTTCTCTCCAGCACAAACAGCAGAGCCAGCAGACTGTGGATGGAGCCCCTGCAGAACAGAAGGATTACTGTCAGTGTCTCACCTCTAAGGCATAGCATGCCCAAATCCTTAGAGCAACTTTGGAGCAAATTTATTAATGTGATTTACATAAAGTTAAACTTCCCACATGCAGCCAAGGAGGGCATTCTAAAATAAGCTGTGGTGACAGAGCCAATGTGTTATGTGTGTCAGGCCCGGGGCAGGGGGGTCTCCCAGGGGAGCGCTGGCCTGGAAATGACACAGAGTGAGGGAAGAGCCCAGATGCAGGGGAATCAGTCATCTCATCTGCTGGGGCGCCAAAAGGACAAAGATGCATTACCGGAGCTACGGACACAAACACATGATATTTCAGACATATAGGTGTAAAGGTGATTTTAGAGAGGGATTAGGGAGAAGGGCACTTACAGTATGCTTTCAGTACCATGAACACTTAATATTTTCAGAGGCACTGTGGAAGCTATATTTTCCACAGCACTTATTTACAGAAAGGAGCATTATCTATGACCATTTTCCATCTGCTATATTGAGGATTTCTTACAAACAAATTGTCTTTCCAATATGTTTTATGTATAACTAGGTAATAACATGTCAAATATAACAACAAGGGGCCAAAGACAGTAATGAAACTAAAATTACTTATATATAGTGATATATTATGATGAAATAATTGTCCATAGAGCTGTCATGTCATAGTTGGCTGAAAATAGCCATGTATACCGCAAGTTCAATATTTTCTCCAACATCTTGACAGAATCGTGATCTGAAACTAAACTGACACCTTTTTGATAGAATCTATTTTGAGAATCTATGATGGAATCTCTGGAGAGCTGAAGTGATAGAAAAGGAGGAACACAATCCAGTGTCAAATGGAACATGAGGTGAAGAAGAATTTTTCCCTCCGGAGCCACACAGAATTCCCTGGAACATTTTAACAGGGCCATGGCACGCAACAAGGCACATTTGGACCTGTAAAAAGCATGATCTTAGCAATCAGGCACATGCAACATGCCACAAAGAGAAAGAAAAGTGCCACGGGTATCAACAACACCACAGACCCCATGTGCCCCATGCATGCCTCCACTGTTACCAACCACAACTGTGAAATTACCAGAATGCCTTTCCACTTAACTGTGAAAAAGCTAAATTGTCAACACCTAGTTTTAGCTCGAGACCCCAAAGACAACTGTTACCGAGTCAGAAAGCCATCCGAGAATGAGAGCAGGAAGGAAGGATTCATTTAACCGTGTCAGGAATGTTTCATCTTAATTACCTCACTGCTAGCCAAGCAAATCTGATTGGCCGTTCCTGACAGATAATTCATAGTGCGATATTAATTACTCCTGCAGGATCCATTCTATATTTAATATGCAGGGTGCATGCCAGTCATTACCAGCCTGTGTTTCAGCCTGGCCAGCATGTCAGCAGTAATCAAATCTAAACGTTAACAACAGCATGTTCACCAATCAATAGAGGGGGGCATTTACAGCACGATATTCATTTATTCTTTCATGTGTGTTTGTCTCTCTACACCATGTCGAAAATCCTGTTAACACGTCTCACAACCCAATATGACCGTGTTTCTCTTTTGCATCACGTTTAACATAAGCCTACTTTGCCGTTTTAAATATTATTCAGTCCACACACATTCAATATTTTTTATTAATCCATTATCAAACATCACTGCTGGTTAGGGTTGCAACATTCTGGTGACTTTCTGGTTTTCCAGAAATCCTGGTTGGAGGATTCTGGATTTCCTGCTTATTCCCGCCTGAATCTTCCAACGGGATTTCTGGAAGATTTGGTAAAGTTACTGGAATTTGCAACCCTAGTGCTGGTATATAACAGATTATTTCTACATATAAATCTGACATTGTTTCTTCTGTGAACTTGGGCTCCTGGTTAAATAAAGGTATCATCAAAAGCAAACTATGCATGTATACTGCTCCATTCAGATCATTTACCTAATCCATTTCATTATATAATAAAACATTTTTTTACATTCACTCAAATTATCACTGAAAAACATTTGGTTGATAAATCAGATTTATGCATCACAATGTATCAGAAGTAAATGCTCAAGTGTCCCAGTTTACCCATCAAGCACTCCTTCTGGTTTAACCTCAGATTTGACCAGGGAGTGACCAGGGTCTGTCAGAATGCAACCAACCCTGGCTCAATCAGCCTCAACGACAGTGTTCAGTTACTGGGCAACAGTCAGAGGAGTATCGAAACAGCTCAGATAACGCTGCCCTGAGACTTCAACAGTGGAGCAACACTGACCTCTAGTGTCTGAGAAAATCACATAAAACTCAGCCTGTTAATCTCCCACCCCGCAGCTACTTGAGCTCTCAAATTGCTTTCTTAAATCATTCAGAATGTGAGAGGGGACATAGAGGAATACCAAAAAACAAAAACAAAGCACTGTGCCAATTACTAGCCGTGGTTCCACATCAGACTTAAAAAACCGAATCAATCACTTTCTCCCTACATTGTGTGTGTGTGTGTGTGTGTGTGTGTGTGTGTGTGTGTGTGTGTGTGTGTGTGTGTGTGTGTGTGTGTGTTGTGTCAAAGGAGTCTGGTGAGGGCATAATGGTTCATAATAATGGATTGACTGGAGTGAATGGAATGGTATCAAACATTCCAGCCATTATCATGATCTCATCGTCCCCATTTAAAGTGCCACCGGCCACCACTGGTATGTGTGTGTGTGTTTCTGTGTCGGTGTGTGAGCAGATCAGATTGTTTGGAATATACACCCTGCTAGTCTATGAGCTTTGTTGATGAGTACAGAATAAGTCAGCCATGTGTTGTTAACTGTAGTTTGTGTTTGGGGTCATTTTTTAGGCATCGATTGCCCTGCCTGTTTATTCCCAGTGGCTCTCTGTGTTCAGAACCGTACCTTATTGAGCCTATCCAGGTCTAGGAGCACAACTGGAGGTGGCCTCCTCACTGCCTGTCTAAAACAAAACTGAACTGAACCATTCCAGAGCCTGATCTGGAGGGCTTGGTTTAAGAGAGGGGTACAGGAGAGAGAGCTGTGTGACGGGTGCACGTTTCAGATTTCTAACTAACTATCTCAAGGTCACTAAATATCTCAGTATGGCAGTGGATACAGGGTTTACTGCCCTCCTGTGACCTTTCACTGTTGCAGTGGGGATGTAAAACTCTGGGCTACGATATTGGTGGCACACACACACACACACACACACACACAATTTTAGTTAATGACACTCAGCACAGGTGACCTCTTGCCCATGTTCAAACTCCCTATCCATCCACAGGGCTGGCATGTGTTAATGGCGCTGGCACCCTAAGCCTGTGATGAAGTGACATGTCCAACTGGCACCATGTTCGCATGGGCAGGACTGAACAGATGCCATTCATTTCTGCTAGCCAAAGTGGCCCAAAGATCAGCTGGCCACCATTCTAAAAAAAACAGAAGCCAGTATTAAGTGAAACTAATGTACAACTCAGTGATGACAAAGCAAGAAGTCACATGACATACAATACATTACCAAAAATATGTGGACAACTGCTTGTCAAACCTCTCATTCCAAAATCATGGGCATATGGAGTTGGTATGGAGTTGGTCCTCCCTTTTCTTCTATAACAGCCTGCACTCTTCTGGGAAGGTTTTCCACTAGATGTTGGACAATTGCTTCAGGGACTTGCTTCCATTCAGCCACAAGAGCATTAGTGAGGTCGGGCACTGATGTTGGGCAATTAGGCCTGGCTCGCAGTAGGTGTTCCAATTCATCCCTAAGGTTTTCGATGGGGTTGAGGTCAGGGCTCTGCGCAGGCCAGTCAAGCTCTTCCACACCGATCTCAACAAACCATTTCTTTATGAACCTCGCTTTGCACACTGGGCCTCGTCATGCTGAAACAGGAAAGGGCCTTCCCCAAACGGTTGCCACAAAGTTGAAAGCACAGACTCGTCTAGAATGTCATTATATGCTGTAGAGTTAAGATTTCCCTTCACTGGATCTAAGGAGCCTAGCCCGAACCATGAAAAACAGCCCCAAACCCATTATTACTCCATCACCAAACTTTACAGGTGGCACTATACATTGGGGCAGGTAGTGTTCTCTTGGCAACCACCAAACCAAGATTCGTCCGTCAGACTGCCAAATGGATCAATCATCACTCCAGAGAACACATTTCCACTGCTCCAGAGTCCAATGGTGGCAAGCTTTACACCACTACAGTTGACACTTCACATTCACATGATGATCTAACTCTTGTGTGCGGCTGCTCGGCCATGGAAACCCATTACATGAAGCTCCTGACGAACAGTTATTGTGCTGAGATTGCTTCCAGAGGCTGTTTGGAATTTGATATTGAGTGTCGCAACTGAGGAAAAACTATTTTTACGGGTTACACGCTTCAGCACACGGCGGTATCGTTCTGTGAGCTTGTGTGGTCTACCACTTCGCTACCTGAGCCGTTGTTGCTCCTAGAAATTTCCACTTCACAATAACAGCCCTAGCAGGGCGGAAATTTTACAAACTGACTTGTTGGAAAAGTGGCATCTTATGACGGCGCTACGTTGAAAGTCACTGAGCTCTTCAGTAAGGCCATTCTCCTGCCAATGTTTGTCTATGGAGATTGCATGGCTGTGTGCTCGATTTTGTACACCTGTCACCAACGAGTGTGACTGAAATAGCCTAATCCACTAATTTGAAGGGGTGTCCACATACTTTTGTATATATAGCGTAGTTCTCTCCAACTCCCGTTCTCTGTTCCTCTCTCTCGTTCTCTCAACCGCCCACCCCACCCCACCCCACCCCACTCCACTCACTCTCTCACTCTTTCTTCTCTCTCTCCAGCAGCGGGCATGTTGGTTGCTGATGCATTCCTATGACATATTGAGGTAATAAAAAGCCCTCCTCGGGGACGGCCCTACTGGACTAATTAAACACCTCCTCTGCGACCTTATTGCGGGAGGCTGTTGCCATGGAATCGTAATACATCTTATGGGCCCTGTGTCAAACTAAATCTCCCATCTCCAATTTATAGGGGGAGAAAAGTTGCAAGGTCATTACCTCAGAAGGCCCAATTACACAAAATAATCTCCTCAGTATAAATGAACTGGATTGACCGCCAGCACAGAGGTACTGGTTTGATAGGAGGGGTACGGGTACACTGTTTGTGTTTGTCGAGCACGTGAGGTGAATGGAGAAAGGTTGTCTTCTCACTATGTGAAGTGGGCTACAGCCTCCGGAGATATTTGTTTTATATCACATACTTGTTTGTGATGAGGAAAAGCTTTTACAAATAATCAAATGTAAAAACAAATATTTTGATCACTCTATGTGCTCTGAAAACTCACCAAACTATTCCTGAGATATTTACTTACTAGAAGCAATTTGAATATCAAACTCACAAAAATAAAAATGACAGAAGTGCACACAGTTGTGTAACAGCACCATCAACTGTGCTGATTGTGTTGGCAGGGACAGAAAGTTATCCTGGTCACACCCCCACACATGCAATATAATTGAAAAGCCAAGAATGTCCTCTCGAAAGGTACAACAGGACTTAATATAGTGGGATGTATGACCTCAGAGATAAGGGGGAGGGGGAGAATAATGTCCATTAGAGTGGACAAAAATGAATTTCTGGTCTCAGGAGGATAGTTCCCCAAACAATAGAATGAATAAACATGGTTGACTGAACTCTTTATTACCGAATAACACTATTTTCCCTTTGAGACATTTTCCTGCATAAGCAAATAGATTTTTCCAGCCTCAGGCAAGAGAAGTCAACGTACAGACCTTTCTTGAATAAGCAATCCGGGGGCCGGTCTATAGTTATTCACCTTCTGATTAGTTACCAGAGATAACATAAATAACATTATACATATCCTGAGCCATCTCACTTTGCTCAATAGCGTAATTACTTCTTTTCTATAAGAGTGTGTGAATGAGTGGGTGGGTGTAGTCTAACACAAGGCAAGCTGAGAGGTTAGCGAATCAACTAAAGGAAAGTAAAGAGTGTGAAACTGAGGCAACAGGTGCCGTGCCATGTGTGGTCAGCCTGTGAGACTTCAGCGTGTGCGCTGTGTGTGTGTGCGCTGTGTGTGTGTGGACTGTGTGCGGATTAAAGGTGTCCTTTGATTTGGACTGTCATGCACTGGGGGTCAATGCGACAGACGACTCAACACCTGTCATCACGGGACCCACACTCATCAGTCATCCACTTCATATGCTGCCCATTAAAGCCAGACGTGGGAACCTTCCCGACCAAACACCTACTGACCCACTCCACATCTGTTTACAAAGCCTTAATCACATCGGGTCCTATTCCGAATGTATTCCTTCCCTATGCACGTCTTCTGAGTAGTTGGTATTCAGACCTACCTTATGCAGGTGTGTAACAGGTTTTGCAGGTGTGGTTCCCTTTGCACGCGCTGAATACATTTAATTCAACCGCTGAAAACCCTCCCACTTGCTGGCCAACAGATTTTCTCGTGGAGTTTTCATTCACTGGGGTTTTCAGTACATTTATCTTAAGCCATCCCTTTAAATACAGTGTACCTTTAATTAGAATACAGGGATCAATGAAAGAAGGCCATCTAAATATATGCATTTTCACCCCTGATTCAACACCAACTGGTAGTTTAAAAAAATACCCTGATTTTGTAGATTATTCAGGCAATAGTTAGGGTTGGGAAAGTATGTATGAATCATACAAATCAGGTTTGGAGAGCCTTTATGCACTAAATATATTGATTAATCAAAAGCCCAGTGTTTGATCCTGAAAGTTGTCATTATTCAAGTTCAATCCATGAAATATTGGAAGGTGGAAAACACGTATACAACAGGGGTTGAACAATAGTCCTCTAAATCCACCCTGATCCTCACTAATCAAGGAACTGTATGACAACGGTCCAGTCGTCATGAACCGTGCACCAAGCTCCAGGTTTAACATGCTACATGTGGTCTGAGTCCCATAATGATTCAAATAGGGTATATTTCCCGAATGAATGCACAACGTTAGCCAAATATGCTCTGCAACAACTACACAAACGTGACAGAGGAAAGACAAGTCAACGGAATGGAATGATGCAAAATGTAAGCTACAAATGAAAGACAACAAAAACTAAAGTTACAGTCATAAATGTATGTGGGTATTACTGACGGTGGCTCCCGATAGAGGCTAATATTTAACATGATACAAATTGTAAAATAAAATGGAGAAATGCCCAGGTCCATATATAATTAAAACAATCTAAAGCACATACATCAACTCAGCAGGTTCAACTCTACCGAAGCCTATGACTCGGGTCTCCAAATTTGATCCATGCAAATTAGCAGGGCACAACATTTTCAGAATAATGGCACAGCTTTTTATAGCTTCACTGTTGAAAAAGGGCACAATTTATGTTATGATTTTCAGTTTGCTTCCATATGACTGGTATCACATTTGTCTCCATGGATCACAAGGAACAATCATCTAAAACAATTGCTATGTATATTTTCAAACACTTTATAAATATAAAAACAGTTTATAAATTACAGTGTTTTTTCGATCAAAAAGTAGATGCTTTTTCCACTCTACCCTTTTCATTATTTCTTCATGCATAAAAGGTAGTGGAATTATTAGGGAATACGATGTATCTGTAGACACACTTCCATTACAGCTTTCATTTCTTAGATCTCCACACAGAACGAATTGCGGGTGAATAGCATGATATTCTCGTGCTTTTAAGTTCAAGGGCAAAGAACACAGAGATTTCCTAAAAAAGGGAATCACATTCCATTTATGAGCGTTTAACTCGGGTTGGAATTGGCAGAGAGATGGAGAGAAAGAAAAGAGAAAGACAGAGAGAGGAGATAGAGAGAGAAAAAGAGAGAGGGAAATAGCGATAGAGTGTGTGAGTGCTTGTGAGTGTGCATACGTGAGTCTGGGTTTCTGAGAAAGAGATGCAGAGGGGATTCTCTTCAAAAAGCCAGGATTCAAAGAGCAGGGAGTTTCAAAAGGAAACAGCACTGAGGGCAGTTTGTTTTGAACTGTGTTTGGGAAAAGGACTCTGGGTAAGAAAGGCATTCCTGAAGAGCATTAAGTGAGTCTCTGTGAGAGAGAGGAGAGGAAAGTAGGATGAGAAATAAAGAGAGGAGGAAGGCATTGGCTGCATAGAGAACTCTGCAAAGGGCTATAGAGGGATGGTACAGGGGGGGTGCAGAAGGAGCAACAGTGTGTGCTAACATTGAGCGAGGAAGAGAGTGTAAGAAAGAGAGAGAAGACAGAAAGGTAAAGAGATATTGGGACACGTAGTGGTAGAACATTGGCCCCAGGCTGTGCTACGTGCTATGACTCCCATCTCCTCTGTTTAGGAAGCTGAGTGTGTGTGCGTGTGTACGGCAGGGGCCAGCAGTGGCCTACATACCCTGCTCGCCCTGGTGCTGGAGTGATGGCTACAGAATAACCGTGTCAGTGGCCCTGTGCCCCGCCATACCAGCTCCTTCACACACACGTAATAAACACACTCCATCACCCGTTCAAGCTCAGCTGCACAGACCAATCGCCAGCAGCCTCCCAAAGAGAGCAAATTAATTATAGATGTACGTTAAATTACTTTCATTACCTCCCCTGGTCCATGGATGGGACAGAGAGAGTGACTAATGAAATAGTGTTTCAATACCTCCTCTAGCCGTGAACGCTCTCCCTCTCTCTATTGCTCCTCCTCTCTCTTTCTCTCTATTGCTCCTCCTCTCTCTTTCTCTCTATTGCTCCTCCTCTCTCCCTCTCTCTATTGCTCCTCCTCTCTCTTTCTCTCTATTGCTCCTCCTCTCTCTTTCTCTCTATTGCTCCTCCTCTCTCTTTCTCTCTATTGCTCCTCCTCTCTCCCTCTCTCTATTGCTCCTCCTCTCTCTTTCTCTCTATTGCTCCTCCTCTCTCTTTCTCTCTATTACTCCTTCTCTCTCCCTCTCTCTATTGCTCCTCCTCTCTCCCTCTCTCTATTGCTCCTCTCGCTTTCTCTCTATTGCTCCCCCTCTCTCTTTCTCTATTGCTCCTCCTCTCTCTTTCTCTCTATTGCTCCCCCTCTCTCTTTCTCTCTATTGCTCCTCCTCTATCCCTCTCTCTATTGCTCCTCCTCTCTCTATTGCTCCCCCTCTCTTTCTCTCTATTGCTCCTCCTCTCTCTTTCTCTCTATTGCTCCCCCTCTCTCTTTCTCTCTATTGCTCCTCCTCTCTCTTTCTCTCTATTGCTCCTCCTCTCTCCCTCTCTATTGCTCCTCCTCTCTCTTTCTCTCTATTGCTCCCCCTCTCTCTTTCTCTCTATTGCTCCCCCTCTCTTTCTCTCTATTGCTCCTCCTCTCTCCCTCTCTCTATTGCTCCTCCTCTCTCTATTGCTCCCCCTCTCTCTGTCTCTCTATTGCTCCTCCTCACTCTTTCTCTCTATTGCTCATCATCTCTCTTTCTCTCTATTGCTCCTCCTCTCTCTTTCTCTGTTGCTCCTCCCCTCTCCCTCTCTCTATTGCCCTCTCTCTCTCTTTCTCTCTATTACTCTTCCTCTCTCTATTGCTCCTCCTCTCTCCCTCTCTCTATTGCTCCCCCTCTCTCTTTCTCTTTATTGCTCCCCCTCTCCCTTTCTCTCTATTGCTCCTCCTCTCTCTATTGCTCCCCCTCTCTCTATTGCTCCCCCTCTCTCTTTCTCTCTATTGCTCCTCCTCTCTCTTTCTCTCTATTGCTCCCCCTCTCTCTTTCTCTCTATTGCTCCTCCCTCTCTTTCTCTCTATTGCTCCTCCTCTCTCCCTCTCTATTGCTCCCCCTCTCTCTTTCTCTCTATTGCTCCCCTCTCTTTCTCTCTATTGCTCCTCCTCTCTCCCTCTCTCTATTGCTCCTCCTCTCTCCCTCTCTTATTGCTCCTCCTCTCTCTATTGCTCCCCCTCTCTCTGCTCTATTGCTCCTCCTCTCTTTCTCTCTATTGCTCATCATCTCTCTTTCTCTCTATTTCTCTCCTCTCTCTTTCTCTGTTGCTCCTCCCCTCTCCCTCTCTCTATTGCCCCCCTCTCTCTTTCTCTCTATTGCTCCTCCTCTCTCTTTCTCTCTATTGCTCCCTCTCTCTTTATCTCTGTTGCTCCTCCTCTCTCCCTCTCTCTATTGCTCCCTCTCTCTTTATCTCTATTGCTCCTCCTCTCTCCCTCTCTCTATTGCTCCCTCTCTCTTTATCTCTATTGCTCCTCCTCTCTCTTTCTCTGTTGCTCCTCCCCTCTCCCTCTCTCTATTGCCCTCTCTCTCTCTTTCTCTCTATTACTCTTCCTCTCTCTATTGCTCCTCCTCTCTCCCTCTCTCTATTGCTCCCCCTCTCTCTTTCTCTTTATTGCTCCCCCTCTCCCTTTCTCTCTATTGCTCCTCCTCTCTCTTTCTCTCTATTGCTCCCCCTCTCTCTTTATCTCTATTGCTCCTCCTCTCTCTTTCTCTCTATTGCTCCCCCTCTCTCTTTCTCTCTATTGCTCCTCCTCTCTCTTTATCTCTATTGCTCCTCCTCTCTCTTTCTCTCTATTGCTCCTCCTCTCTCTTTATCTCTATTGCTCCCCCTCTCTCTTTCTCTCTATTGCTCCCCCTCTCTCTTTATCTCTATTGCTCCTCCTCTCTCTTTCTCTCTATTGCTCCTCCTCTCTCTTTCTCTGTTGCTCCTCCTCTCTCCCTCTCTCTATTGCCCCCCCTCTCTCTTTCTCTCTATTGCTCCCCCTCTCTCTTTCTCTCTATTACTCCTCCGCTCTCTTTCTCTCTATTGCTCCTCCTCTCTCTTTCTCTCTATTACTCCTCCTCTCTCTATTGCTCCTCCTCTCTCCCTCTCTATTGCTCCCCCTCTCTCTCTCTCCATTGCTCCCCCTCTCTCTTTCTCTCTATTGCTCCTCCTCTCTCTTTCTCTCTATTGCTCCTCCTCTCTCTTTCTCTCTATTGCTCCCCCTCTCTCTTTCTCTCTATTA
This sequence comes from Oncorhynchus keta, assembly GCF_023373465.1. NCBI lineage: Eukaryota > Metazoa > Chordata > Actinopteri > Salmoniformes > Salmonidae > Oncorhynchus > Oncorhynchus keta. The sequence continues at coordinate 13,760,860 of NC_068441.1, forward strand.
CTCCTCCTCTCTCTATTGCTCCCCCTCTCTTTCTCTCTTACTCCTCCTCTCTCTTTCTCTCTATTGCTCCTCCTCTCTCTTTCTCTCTATTGCTCCTCCTCTCTCTTTCTCTCTATTGCCCCTCCTCTCTCTTTCTCTCTATTACTCCTCCTCTCTCTTTCTCTCTATTACTCCTCCTCTCTCTATTGCTCCCCCTCTCTCTTTCTCTCTATTGCCCCTCCTCTCTCTTTCTCTCTATTACTCCTCCTCTCTCTTTCTCTCTATTACTCCTCCTCTCTCTATTGCTCCCCCTCTCTCTTTCTCTCTATTGCTCCTCCTCTCTCTTTCTCTCTATTACTCCTACTTTCTCTATTGCTCCCCCTCTCTCTTTCTCTCTATTGCTCCTCCTCTCTCTTTCTCTCTATTACTCCTCCTCTCTCTTTCTCTCTATTGCTCCTCCTCTCTTTCTCTCTATATCTCCTACCCTCTCATCCTCCTATTTTCTACACCACCTCCTCCCTGCTCGGTACCTCCCCTCCTTTACTCACCCTCTCTCACTCCTTTCCTCCCTCTGAATATCTCAACATGGCTGACTGCTGAACAGTGGGAAACTGGTGGTTCTTTTTATTCCATGGAGGGCTGTGAAGAAAAGTCAATGTCAAATGTTGGTGTGAATAGATAATGCATTAAAGAAGGTCTGCAGGGGGGAGATAGATAACATGGAGAGAGGGGTGGATTGTGCAAAGAAGACCAACGTGACCCAGGATCCACCACTGTAGGAACCCTAACAGGGCCGTGAAATAGGTTCTGTCCCATGTAGGTACTGAGGGGACAGAGGAGGGGAGAGGTAGATTATTACCACAGTTCACAATAAAGGAAAAAGTCATCCCTGCAGTATACCATCATCTCTCACACAAATAATACAAAACTCACACATACAGTGTGTAATTAAAACAATAGACCAAACAGTTAACCAACTGGAGTCAGGCCAGAAGAAATACACTTGCTATAATGTTTAAGCTGGTCAATGTTTGTCAACAGGTGATATTGATTTCCTGTTTCACCTGGCTCAGTTGATAATGGCCACCATCTACAATCAAAGGAGATTCTGCCTTCCTACATTCAAAGCAGCCTCCAAAAAGGACTAGCACTATTTATTCTGACTACAGTAGCTAGTTCTGGTGTCACAAAGAGGTTTCTGCACTCTGTATTGTAAAGCAATCTCAACAGGCATTTCTTGCATGGGAAAAATGTAAAACCGGACACATGGGGACATATACTGACATTTAAGAAAGCAGTTCATCACATTTAAGCAGTCTTTGATGAAACTTGCTTTCATATGGTTAATAATGGCAGCACGCAGGGTACACTCCAAGGGGAATCACACATTACCAAACACCCCAACTACAACACATAATGAAGAATCCCTGGGCTGCCTAGTGTGGAAATAGCACAGGTCTGGCATTACACTCCAGGGCAAAGGGATACTCTCTCAACCAATTAAAATAACATGTCATCGCCACCACAGACAGACATGAAATGCTTTGAAAGGCTGGTCATGGCTCACATCACCACCATTATCCCAGAAACCCTAGACCCACTCCAATTTGCATACCGCACCAACAGATCCACAGATGATGTCATTTCTATTGCACTCCACACTGCCCTTTCCAACCTGGACAAAAGGAACACCTATGTGAGAATGCTATTCATTGACTACAGCTCAGCGTTCAACACCATAGTGCCCTCAAAGCTCATCACTCAGCTAATGACCCTGGGACTTAACAGCTCCCTCTGCAACTGGATCCTAGACTTCCTGACGGGCCGCCCCGAGGTGGTAAGGGTAAGTAACAACACATCTGCCACGCTGATCCTCAACACGGGGGCTCCTCAGGGGTGCGTGCTTAGTCCCCTCCTGTACTCCCTGTTCACTAATGACTGCACGGCTAGGCACAACTCCAACACCATCATTACATTTTCTGATGACACAATATTGGTAGGCCTAATCACCAACAACGATGAGACAGCCTATAGGGAGGAGGTCAGAGACCTGACCATGTGGTGCAAGGACAACAACCTCTCATTCAACGTGATCAAGACAAAGGAGATGATTGTGGACTCCAGGAAAAAGAGAACCGAGCATGCCCCCATTCTCGTCGACAGGGCTGTAGTGGAGCAGGGTGAGAGCTTCACTACTAGTTCCTTGGCGTCCACATCAACAACAAACTAATATGGTCCAAGCACACCAAAACAGTCGTGAAGAGCGCACAGCAAAACCTATTCCCCCTCAGGAGACAGAAAATATTTGGCATGGGTCCTCAGATCCTCAAAGGATTGTACAGAATTACTGCCTGGTATGGCAACTGCTCGGCCTCTGACCACAAGGCACTACAAAGGGTAGTGCGTACGGCCCAGTACATCACTGGGGCCAAGCTTCCTGCCATCCAGGACCTCTATACCAGGCGGTGTCAGAGGAAGGCCCTAAAAATTGCCAAAGTCTCCAGCCACACTAGCTGATTCCGCACGGCAAGCGGTATCGGAGCGCCAGGTCTAGATCCAAGAGGCTTCTAAACAGCTTCTACCCCAAGCCATAAGACTCCTGAACAGCCCCCCCCCCCCCACGCTGCTACTACTCTCTGTTATTATCTATGCCTAGACACTTTGACAACCCTACCTGCATGTACATAAATATCTCAAATAGCTTGACACCGGTGCCCCCAATACCTTGACACATTGACTCTGTACCGGTACCCCATGTACATAGCCTCCACATTGACTCTGTACCGGTACCCCATGTACATAGCCTCCACATTGACTCTGTACCGGTACCCCATGTACATAGCCTACACATTGACTCTGTACCGGTACCCCATGTACATAGCCTACACATTGACTCTGTACCGGTACCCCATGTACATAGCCTACACATTGACTCTGTACCGGTACCCCATGTACATAGCCTACACATTGACTCTGTACCGGTACCCCATGTACATAGCCTACACATTGACTCTGTACCGGTACCCCATGTACATAGCCTACACATTGACTCTGTACCGGTACCCCCTGTATATAGCCTACACATTGACTCTGTACCGGTACCCCATGTACATAGCCTACACATTGACTCTGTACCGGTACCCCATGTACATAGCCTACACATTGACTCTGTACCGGTACCCCATGTACATAGCCTACACATTGACTCTGTACCGGTACCCCATGTACATAGCCTACACATTGACTCTGTACCGGTACCCCATGTACATAGCCTACACATTGACTCTGTACCGGTACCCCATGTACATAGCCTACACATTGACTCTGTACCGGTACCCCATGTACATAGCCTACACATTGACTCTGTACCGGTACCCCATGTGCATAGCCTCCACATTGACTCTGTACCGGTACCCCATGTGCATAGCCTCCACTTTGACACTGTACCGGGAGCCCATGTACATAGCCTACACATTGACTCTGTACCGGTACCCCATGTACATAGCCTCCACATTGACTCTGTACCGGTACCCCATGTGCATAGCCTCCACATTGACTCTGTACCGGTACCCCATGTGCATAGCCTCCACATTGACTCTGTACCGGTACCCCATGTACATAGCCTACACATTGACTCTGTACCGGTACCCCATGTGCATAGCCTCCACATTGACTCTGTACCGGTACCCCATGTGCATAGCCTCCACATTGACTCTGTACCGGTACCCCATGTACATAGCCTACACATTGACTCTGTACCGGTACCCCATGTACATAGCCTCCACATTGACTCTGTACCGGTACCCCATGTGCATAGCCTCCACATTGACTCTGTACCGGTACCCCATGTACATAGCCTACACATTGACTCTGTAACGGTACCCCATGTACAAAGCCTACACATTGACTCTGTACCGGTACCCCATGTACATAGCCTCCACATTGACTCTGTACCGGTACCCCATGTACATAGCCTACACATTGACTCTGTACCGGTACCCCATGTACATAGCCTCACATTGACTCATACCCCATGTACTACACATTGACTCTGTACCGGTACCCCATGTACATAGCCTCCACATTGACTCTGTACCGGTACCCCATGTACATAGCCTCCACATTGACTCTGTACCGGTACCCCATGTACATAGCCTACACATTGACTCTGTACCGGTACCCCATGTACATAGCCTACACATTGACTCACGGTACCCCATGTACATAGCCTCCACATTGACACTGTACCGGTACCCCATGTACATAGCCTACACATTGACTCTGTACCGGTACCCCATGTACATAGCCTACACATTGACTCTGTACCGGTACCCCATGTACATAGCCTACACATTGACTCTGTACCGGTACCCCATGTACATAGCCTACACATTGACTCTGTACCGGTACCCCATGTACATAGCCTCCACATTGACACTGTACCGGTACCCCATGTACATAGCCTCCACATTGACTCTGTACCGGTACCCCATGTACATAGCCTCCACATTGACTCTGTACCGGTACCCCATGTACATAGCCTCCACATTGACTCTGTACCGGTACCCCATGTACATAGCCTACACATTGACTCTGTACCGGTACCCCATGTACATAGCCTACACATTGACTCTGTACCGGTACCCCATGTACATAGCCTACACATTGACTCTGTACCGGTACCCCATGTACATAGCCTACACATTGACTCTGTACCGGTACCCCATGTACATAGCCTACACATTGACTCTGTACCGGTACCCCCTGTATATAGCCTACACATTGACTCTGTACCGGTACCCCATGTACATAGCCTACACATTGACTCTGTACCGGTACCCCATGTACATAGCCTACACATTGACTCTGTACCGGTACCCCATGTACATAGCCTACACATTGACTCTGTACCGGTACCCCCTGTATATAGCCTACACATTGACTCTGTACCGGTACCCCATGTACATAGCCTACACATTGACTCTGTACCGGTACCCCATGTACATAGCCTACACATTGACTCTGTACCGGTACCCCATGTACATAGCCTACACATTGACTCTGTACCGGTACCCCATGTACATAGCCTACACATTGACTCTGTACCGGTACCCCATGTACATAGCCTACACATTGACTCTGTACCGGTACCCCATGTACATAGCCTACACATTGACTCTGTACCGGTACCCCATGTGCATAGCCTCCACATTGACTCTGTACCGGTACCCCATGTACATAGCCTACACATTGACTCTGTACCGGTACCCCATGTACATAGCCTACACATTGACTCTGTACCGGTACCCCATGTGCATAGCCTCCACATTGACTCTGTACGGTACCCCATGTACATAGCCTACACATTGACTCTGTAACGGTACCCCATGTACATAGCCTACACATTGACTCTGTACCGGTACCCCATGTACATAGCCTACACATTGACTCTGTACCGGTACCCCATGTGCATAGCCTCCACATTGACTCTGTACCGGTACCCCATGTACATAGCCTACACATTGACTCTGTAACGGTACCCCATGTACATAGCCTACACATTGACTCTGTACCGGTACCCCATGTACATAGCCTACACATTGACTCTGTACCGGTACCCCATGTACATAGCCTCCACATTGACTCTGTACCGGTACCCCATGTACATAGCCTCCACATTGACTCTGTAACGGTACCCCATGTACATAGCCTCCACATTGACTCTGTACCGGTACCCCATGTACATAGCCTACACATTGACTCTGTACCGGTACCCCATGTACATAGCCTACACATTGACTCTGTAACGGTACCCCATGTACATAGCCTCCACATTGACACTGTACCGGTACCCCATGTACATAGCCTACACATTGACTCTGTACCGGTACCCCATGTACATAGCCTACACATTGACTCTGTACCGGTACCCCATGTACATAGCCTACACATTGACTCTGTACCGGTACCCCATGTACATAGCCTCCACATTGACTCTGTACCGGTACCCCATGTACATAGCCTACACATTGACTCTGTACCGGTACCCCATGTACATAGCCTCCACATTGACTCTGTACCGGTACCCCATGTACATAGCCTACACATTGACTCTGTACCGGTACCCCATGTACATAGCCTCCACATTGACTCTGTACCGGTACCCCATGTACATAGCCTACACATTGACTCTGTACCGGTACCCCATGTACATAGCCTACACATTGACTCTGTACCGGTACCCCATGTACATAGCCTACACATTGACTCTGTACCGGTACCCCATGTACATAGCCCACATTGACTCTGTACCGGTACCCCATGTACATAGCATCCACATTGACTCTGTACCACCCCATGTACATAGCCTACACATTGACTCTGTACCGGTACCCCATGTACATAGCCTCCACATTGACTCTGTACCGGTACCCCATGTACATAGCCTCCACATTGACTCTGTACCGGTACCCCATGTACATAGCCTCCACATTGACACTGTACCGGTACCCCATGTACATAGCCTACACATTGACTCTGTACCGGTACCCCATGTACATAGCCTCCACATTGACTCTGTACCGGTACCCCATGTACATAGCCTCCACATTGACTCTGTACCGGTACCCCATGTACATAGCCTCCACATTGACTCTGTACCGGTACCCCATGTACATAGCCTCCACATTGACTCTGTACCGGTACCCCATGTACATAGCCTCCACATTGACTCTGTACCGGTACCCCATGTACATAGCCTCCACATTGACACTGTACCGGTACCCCATGTACATAGCCTACACATTGACTCTGTACCGGTACCCCATGTACATAGCCTCCACATTGACTCTGTACCGGTACCCCATGTACATAGCCTCCACATTGACTCTGTACCGGTACCCCATGTACATAGCCTCCACATTGACTCTGTACCGGTACCCCATGTACATAGCCTCCACATTGACTCTGTACCGGTACCCCATGTACATAGCCTCCACATTGACACTGTACCGGTACCCCATGTACATAGCCTCCACATTGACTCTGTACCGGTACCCCATGTACATAGCCTCCACATTGACTCTGTACCGGTACCCCATGTACATAGCCTACACATTGACTCTGTACCGGTACCCCATGTACATAGCCTACACATTGACTCTGTACCGGTACCCCATGTACATAGCCTACACATTGACTCTGTACCGGTACCCCATGTACAAAGCCCCGCTATTGTTATTTACTGCTGCCCTTTATTTATTTGTTTTTCTTATCTCTTACTTTTTTTTGTACTTTAAATTATTATTTTTTGTTGGTATTTTCTTAAAACTGCATCATTGGTTAAGGGCTTGTAAGTAAGCATTTCACTGTAAGGTGTTGTATTCGGCGCATGTGACAAATAACATTTGATTTGACAGAAAGAGACAGGTTTTCCCAGAGTTGTGTCAGTGTGCTATGCTTGATCCCAAAGCAGTAGCAAGGTAAGCATACTTGTAGGCCTCTGCTCTGCTTGCAAACCATCTATGCCTATCTAATCTGTGAAGCTCAGAGAAACACAACCCATTCAATTTCTACTGCTGATAGATGGCGGTGCTCTTTGAGCCCTGAGAGAATATTAAATCCCTCCATTTCACCACGGTCCTGACTGTGTTTCTTGTACAAGCCAACTCTAAACACATCAGAAGGGCATTCGTTTGTACAAAGCATAAACCAGCATCACCAGTTCTCAAAAGTCAAGAAAAAAGCCTATTAAACTAATATCCATCTAATTCTAGTTTAAAAAAAATCTTAAGTCTAGTTGACACCATCTCAACAAAGACAGAGACTTACATTTTCCTGTTGTAATCTTAGTTCTTTACTAGATTCGACACATCAATGTGAAATGTCAATCAGTTTTAAGCGTGTCTTATATTAGCCTCAGTTCATCATGTAAGACAAGCATGTACATTTCTGCTCATGAATTAACTTGCTCATGTCTTGTCAAGTACCCCTAAAATATGGTACTGAGTGTACAAAACATTAGGAACACCTGCTCTTTCCATGACATAGACTGACCAGGTGAATCCAGGTGAAAGCTATGATCCCTTATTGATGTCACTTGTTAAATCCACTTCAATCAGTGTAGATGAAGGGGAGGGGACAGGTTAAAAAGAGACAATTGAGACATGGATTATGTATGTGTGCCATTCAGAGGGTTAAAGGGCAACACAAAAGATTCACAGTGCACTCGGACAGTATTCAGACCCCTTGACTTTTTAAAAAATTTGATGCGCTACAGCCTTATTCTAAAATTGATTAAATACATTAAATACAGAAATCTCCACAAAATACCCCATAATGACAAAGCAAAAACAGGTTTATAAAAAAAATAAAAACTGAAATACCTTATTTATTGAGGTCAGGTGCATCTTGTTCCATTGATCATGCTTGAGATGTTTCTACAACTTGATTGGAATCCACCTGGTAAATTCCATTAATTGGACATGATTTGGAAAGGCACACACCTGTCTATATAAAGGTCCCACAGTGCATTGAAGGAATTGTCCGTAGAGCTCCGAGACAGGATTGTGTCGAGGCACAGATCTGGGGAAGGGTACCATCTCTACTGTGAAGCATGGTGGTGGCAGCATGATGCTGTGGGATTTTTCTTTTGCGGGAGTTACTGCGAGACTAGTCAGGATCAAGGGAAATATGAACGGAGCAAATTACAGAGAGATCTTTGATGAAAACCTGCTCCATAGCGCTCAAGACCTCAGACTGGGGCGAAGGTTCACCTTCTAACAGAACAAACACCCATAGCACACAGCAAAGACAAAGCAGGAGTGGCTTCAGGACAAGTCTCTGAATGTCCTTGAGTGGCCCAGGCAGAGCCCGGACTAGAACCCGATCGAACATCTCTGGAGAGACCTGAAAATAGCTGTGCCATGACGCTCCACATCCAACCTGCCGGAGCTTGAAAGGATCTGCAGACTAGAATGGGAGAAAGTCCCCAAATACAGGTGTGCCAAGCTTGTAGCGTCATACCCAAGAAAATTCGGGGCTGTAATCGCTGCCAAAGGTGCTTCAATAAAGTACTAAGAAGAGGGTCTGAATGCTTATGTAAATGTGATATTGTTTTTTGCTAATTGTTTTTCCTTTGTCATTATGGGGTATTGTGTGTAGCTTGGGGGGGGGACTATTTAATCCATTTTAGAATAAGGCTGTAACGTAACAGAATGTAGAAAAAGTCAACGGGTCTGAATACTTTCCAAATGCACTGTAAATGCTTTTGAACATGGTATGGTAGTAGGTGCCAGGCGCACTGGTTTGAGTGTGTGATGAACTGCAACACTGCTGGGTCTTTCACACTCAACAGTTTCCTGTCTGTATCAACAATGGTCCACCAGCCAAAGGACATCCAGCCAACTTGACACAACTGTGGGAAGCATTGGAGTCAACATGGGCCAACATCCCTGTGGAACGCTTTTGACACCTTGCAGTCCATGCCCTGACGAATTGAGGCTGTTCTGAGTACAAAAGGGGGTGCAACTCAATATTAGAAAGGTGTTCCTAATGTTTTGTACACTCCATAGCTCGCTCTCAAGGACCACAAGTTCACAACACGATTATCATGCAGTCATACCTTCACCGCGAAGATAAAACCTAATAAAGGGGACAACAAACATGTCAGCATGCCCTAAAAGTCTTCCACCTACCCTGTATGGAAACGTTGGTCACTGAACCACCCCTGTGGATCCACCAGAGACTAGAGTTGTTCTGATAGACAGCATGAAGGACAATGACCATGGGGCATTATGGGAACACACAGGGGGTAGATGAGGGTTGGGGTAGGGGGTCAACAGCGTGGAGTGGTGAAATATATTATAATAAGAAAAAGAATGTCAGACTCAGCGACTATCCCCTTGTCTCTGGGGCATCCCCCACCTTGCCATGTCCCAGGACCTTGGGCTGGGCTGTGGGCTGGTGAGTTGTGCGGGTTCTAATTTATTGGCTTAGTGATTTGCTGAGCGTGTCAGAGACTTCATGCAGCTCAGTGCGCTAGTGTGGAACATCCGGGCCTTGCTTCATTAGCTAGTCATGCCCTTAGCGCTGACATTTTCAAACTTGTTACACATCTTTCTAATTGGTGTGAAAAATTGGCCACAGCTACAAACATTAATGGCTGCATGGTAAATCTGGCTTTGACACCCAGTTCCGTGCCACTTGGACTGTCATTTTTCTCTCCTGCTGTTAATATGCAGCAACATTTTTTTACAGACATGCTTTTGTCTTAGCTGAATTGTAGTGGTAAAACTACAAGAAACAATATTATCCATTACAATATTTATTTAATGTCAAGAGTTACGAATGAAAGTATTCAGAGTTGTATGCTGTTTTGTTATTGAAATAATTCTAATCAAATACTGAATAAGAATGACGGCATTTATTGCTGAGTATTCTACCCAATCATATTAACTTTGGATACAGTCCTTCAAATACAGTCCTTCCAGTTAGCATCTTAAAACAATAAATCCATCTTTAAAAGAAAACAAACAGTTTATGCAAATCTACAGCCTAGACATGAATTACATTGTCATCGTAAACGTCATTACAGCTGAATCCGTGTTCATTACATTCATTCTGTGATCTGTTTGGGAACATTTTAAAGCAGACACTTCTTTTGGTCATATAAGTGAAAAATGGATCCTGAAAAAGACGCATAACATGACATCATAATGTCAGTAACAGTGCATTCCTCATCCACCCATTGTAACATCAATACAGGCAGAAGAGTAAAATGTTCATGACTACCACAAGGCTGAAATATTACATCCTCGTCATGGATGTGACAAACCTCTCAACTGCAAATGTTTGTTCACAGTTTCATCATTGATATCAAGTATGTATTTAATGGTCATAATTCACAGAGTAACACTCGATGTAACTTTACATTGATTTATTAGGCATTTTTTATGTTTCTAATGAATTATTAGAGCCTGGAGTTGTCCCTGACCACGAGAAACTGGATACTAGCTGGGACTGCTCAGGGGGGGGTGGCACACCTGGCTGCTCAAATAAATAACGTTCCCGGAAAGGATTACACTGCTATTTGATCTCATACAGCCAGAAGTATTTCTCTCCAAACAGCCTTTGTCAGCATGGGGAAACAGCTCCAGGAGTGTACTCCACCAAGGTTAGTAGTAGAGTTAACACATTAACAGGAACCAACATAAACAGAATCAAATAGGATGTGTGTGCGTGGGTGGAGGGGATATGAGATAGGCCTATACATTGATGTACTGAAATCAATATAGTGTGCTTGTATACACTGTTGTGATGGATAGCATGTTTCAGTCTCCCTGGGTGTCTTGTTCCTTCGTAGACTCAGGCTCTTCTGCTCTTTCCTCTGAGGAAGCCTCTCCCCTCTCACACAGCCACATACCCTGCTCCTGGTTCCCACAGCCCTCCTTCGCCTCTCCCTCCTCCTGCCTCCTCTCCCGCTCCAGCATCCTGTAGTTGTAGATATTCATAACAAAGAGGAAGAGTCCTGCGAACACCATCACCGCTCCACACATGAGGTACAGGTACTTGTAGTCACCAAAGGTGTCCACCAAGGCTCCTGCAGGGGAGCAGAAATGATACGGAAGGTTAAACAAAGTCTCTGTTCCCTTTTTCCGATCAAAAGTTCACTTATAGAAAGTATAGTTCGACAAGATCGCCACAAAAATCCCCCCTGCTTATAGTATCTTTCCATCAACAGGTTGGGTTTAGGGAAGCCTTTCCCCATCTCGCTCCACGAGGTGAATCAGGAGGTGTAACATGGGTATGGTTTAATGTGCTTTTCAAACTCTGTTCTGTAGAGAAGAAGATAGGACGATCCTATTGGAGACATGCAGGAAATAACATGGAGCCATTACACCTGGCCACGCTCCACACTGCTCTCTGGGAAGGCAATTTTGTCTGCTGCACAAGAACGAATCAGGAGTGTGGCCATGCCCATTCTGAAAACGATCAAAAACTAGCCCGCTTCAGAGGGAAAAAAAGTGACAAATGTAGTTTATATCAGATTGGAACCATAAGCTTTTTGAGCCTCCATCCTCCCCTGGATCGTTCTGCAGTCCTCCCCATCTCACTCAGCCTCCACGGTGTGTATCTAATTATCTGTCTGTCCACCCCTCTGCCTGTGTATACTGTATAACACTCTGCAGGGTTATGCATGTCAGATGTTTGTCGGATCTGCTAAATTGATTAACGAAGGTGAAGATCATCTGTGACAACGGTGTACTATCCCAAGCTGTACTATCCCAAGCTGTACTATCCCAAGCTGTACTATCCCAAGCTGTACTATCCCAAGCTGTACTATCCCAAGCGGTACTATCCCAAGCTGTACTATCCCAAGCTGTACTATCCCAAGCTGTACTATCCCAAGCGGTACTATCCCAAGCTGTACTATCCCAAGCTGTACTATCCCAAGCTGTACTATCCCAAGCTGTACTCTCCCAAGACGTACTATCCCAAGCTGTACTATCCCAAGCTGTACTATCCCAAGCTGTACTATCCCAAGCTGTACTATCCCAAGCTGTACTATCCCAAGCTGTACTATCCCAAGCTGTACTATCCCAAGCTGTACTATCCCAAGCTGTACTATCCCAAGCTGTACTATCCCAAGCTGTACTATCCCAAGCTGTACTATCCCAAGCGGTACTATCCCAAGCTGTACTATCCCAAGCTGTACTCTCCCAAGATGTACTATCCAAACTATTGTATGGGGAGTTTATGGTCATTGACTAATTCAATCACAGTGAATACATTTATAAAGTTTTTACAGCTGAGCACCACAACATGATTTACACCCATAAACGTTTTATGCATCTAATCTAACTTCCATGTGTTTGTACAAGGAGACATTGCCTTTGATTGCCCTCTGCATTTCAAACTTTTCTAAGAGTATTTACCTGTAATGGACTAATGTCTGGCAAACTCAGTTACTAATGGTCAATTACCGAGTCTGAAATAATCACCAATCAACAACACTAAACACCCACTATACATAAACACAAAGTTAGGTTGTTAAATGGAGGGGCAGTTTTCAGGTTAGGTAAACCAATTAAAAGACTGTTCTTAATGAGTCAATTTTCAATGAAGCTGATATGGACGGGGCCATTCATTTATCTCTCTCTCTCATGTGTGTGTGTGTGTGGGGGGGTCACTTTGCCCATGGTTCAGTATAAAGGGAGGGGATGGGTCACTTTGCCCATGGTCCAGTATAAATCAGCATCAGGGCCATGGTCTGATTGAGGGTGTTCTGTCCTGTGGGCATATGCAGATAACCGTCACCCTAATTAAGGCAGCCCTTGATTGGCTGAACGGTAATTAAGTCCATCTGGCTTAGTCACCTCTTTTCTAAATGCATATTCATGGCTTCCAAGTTACGGGAGTCTGATGAGTGAAGTGAGGTCTGAACTGAGATTCCATTAAACACGAAAGCAAAAGGATAATTACACCAATTACATCACTTCCTCCTAATTAGGCTGACCCCCAGGTTAGGGTAGAGGCACGGCGCAGCACAACGAGGCTGGCCGTAACGAGGAGACTTGTAATGGGAAACGTAAAGACTCTCTGGAGAAGAATGCTCAACGTGCAGAGAGATGCATTTGCCTCCATTAAATGAGCACCTCAGAACGGGGTCGCTCAATACAACCAGGAGGGCTATACATTTACACCTCCTTACAACTCTGCAGATGAGAGAGAAGCATAGGAATGACTACAAAAGCATCCTACCTACCTGACAGACAAGACCATAGGATCTCTATGGACTAGGCAGAACACCAGTTTGGGCTGAGCAGAGAATGGTAACATTATTAGTTCTCCTCTGTGATAAATTACATCAAAGTTGACTGTCGAAGATTACGTTTTGAAAAGTTGTGCTATCCCTGGCAATTTCAGGGAAATATGGTCCTGTCAGAATAATCTTACACAATGATGCCTAATCAGTAGTAAGCTATTATGTGGAAATGCCTCCTCTGAAACCTTAGAACCAGAGAGAGATCTATGACATTGTTTTAATAGTAAAGTCTAATAGATTGTGCTTGCTAATTAGGATTTGGGGTTAGAGTCAATCACTTACAGTGTATCTTTAATCTTCCATGAACGTATCGTCAGCTAATCAAATTAAGTTGGGAACACTGCAATGGTCAAATGTTTCTGTAACGCCAATAACTAACTCTCCAAGCTTTTGTTTGCAGCCAGTGATAGTAGAGGTCTAATGGCCTTATACTCTAGGCCGAGGGGACCTGGGAAAGAGAGAAGGGAAAATAGACAGCGAAAGAGTCGCAGAGAGACCGTCATTACCCTTACGGCTTCTTAGCTCCGAAAAATGTTCCATAATTTGTGTGGAGGATGAATCCTCTAGCGGGCGTGCCCTGAAAGCCGGAGCGGCCCAGCTTATTTACAGCAGTAAATAACCGTGACCAATTACTGCTTTTCTCTAGGAGGGCCGTGCGCTCCAGGCCGCCCTGCTCACCGATGATAATCCAATTCTACTGGAATGTCTTACAATAATGACACCCTGGAAAGAAGTTGGGCTCCACTCCACCACCATACAGGCCGTGACAGAGGAGCAGAGTGAGAAAGAGAGCAACAACCGACTAGCTGCTTTTTCGGCTTCAAATAAATTCTTCTTTTTTTTTTTACCTAACGTCTTCTAAAGTAGGACTCCTCCTTCTCTCAAGTGCATGTGTAATACTGGGATAGTACTGAATGCCATGTACTGAACGACGATGGAGAGGTGATCTTAGAAGAACTGGAGGGAGAGTGGTGACTCGAGTAAAATAGTGCTTGTCCTTTTGTCAATAGGTTCTGTTGGCTAAAGCCGTTAGCTATCTATGAGCTGTATGTGTATTGACTCTGGAGAAGGAGGGGGACTGTGGGCTGTGTTCAGTGTGTAGGCTTACCTCCTATAGGTGGTCCCAGGAGCACGGGGCCGCACTCTATGATGGTGGCCAGTCCCACTGCACTGGAGAACCGCTGAGGCCCCACCAGGTCCATGAGTGTCTCAAACAGCAGGGCACACACCATGCCAAACGCTATACCAAAGAACACTGAGTAGGCCGCCAGCCCCCAGTACCCACTGGCCAAGGGGCACAACAGGTGGCACATACCATTATAAATGATGGCAAAGCTGAAGAAGTACTGGATCCTGGGCCTGATCCACTTAGTGTTAGCTATCAGCCCAGTCCCCGGCCTGGCAAACATGTCCACGAAGCCCATGATGGAGAGGAGGAAGGCGGAGGAGTACTCATCAAAGCCATGGCTCCGGGCGTACGGGGCCAGGAACACTACAGGGGCGAAGAAACCGAAGAACATCATTGTGTTCCCTACGATGTAGATCAGAAAGCCCCTGTGCTTGAAGAGCGAGAGGTCCAGAAACTTGTTGAAGTTTTCCATACAGCCTTTCTCAAGCTGTGTGTTGTGTCCATTCACCTGGGCCTCAGACCGGTCCGTGGGAGGTTTCTTAGGGAATCCGTTTGTCTGCGTGAGTTGGCCTCCAGTTGGCTTTGGACAAATGGGCCTCATGAGAGAGCCGGCAACACAGCAGTTGAGCAGCAGAGCTCCCAGGATGAAGAAACTGCCCCTCCAGCCAAAGTGGTTAAACAGGAACTGGTTGATAGGTGCTAATGTACAGAGGAAGACTGGACTTCCTGCCATGGCCAGCCCATTGGCTAATGGCCTCTTGACCTGGAAGTACTTCCCAATGATTGTGAGGGACGGCTGGAGGTTAAAGGAGAGTCCAAACCCTGCAGGAAATACAAGAGAGGAGAGTAGTTACGTTCACATGTCACATTTTCAGAGGATACAATTTAAAACGACTGGTACTACAGGATTAAATGAAGACCATTCTACTTTGTGCACATTAAGGTTCCATCTCATTTCACATTGCCAACTAAAATCTCATTTGAGGAAGCTGGAACATTTTCAGATTTTTTTTCTACATTTTAATGGCAAATTAGAGACTCCAGGTAATTCATTCACTACCACCTCCTTTCCCCAAAATCCAATTTAGTAACATTTCAGCCTGTAAATGAGCATTTTATTCTCTAAATGAGTCTCCACTTTAAGATGAAGAGCTCCAGGTAGCAACCTCGACTGAACCATTCCATCATTCTAACGACTGCTAAATGTCTGCTGCTCACAATCCCCCACTGAACAATGCCCACTGAGCTACACAAATTCCAAAGCCTAGTTTTAGTTCACAGATATAAATAGTTCTCAGTATGCATTCTTCCTTGATTGAAAAGTACATGCTAACACAAGACTTAATGCAAGGTAGATATCCCAGCTCCACAGGGGATTTTGATTCGTTTTCATCTTCATTGTTTTAAGAGTTTTGGTCAACAATTATCTCTGTCTCAACTTGATTGAACTGGGATGCTCTTTAAAGCACAATGATTAGAAATAAATACTCCTTGTATGTGTTATTTGTCTCTGAGAGGGAGGACATCTCTTCCACTTAACTAGTTGTTGCATACAGAAATAATATATAATTGACATAAGTATTCACACCCCTGAGTCAAAACATGTTAGAATCACCATTGACAGCAATTACAGCTGTGAGTGCTTCTGTGTAAGAGCTTTGCACACCTGGATTGAACAATATTTGCACATTATTATTGTTTTTAATCTTTAAGCTCTGTCAAGTTGGTTGCTGATCATTGCTAGACAGACATCTTCCAGTCTCGCCATAGATTTTTAAGCAGATTTAAGTCAAAACTGTAACTAGGCCATTCAAGAACATTCAATAGGGATATGTTATATATGAATGCTTCCGCTCAGTGTTTGAGATCAATTGACACCCTTCATGATGGAGCATTGAGATATATTTTAAAACTGCAAAACCCCTTATACACCACTGCACCTTATATACCAGGGTTGGCTGGCATTCTTTAGTCACTCATATGCCCAGTCACTGGTATACTTGTATTTACAAAACCATTTTGGGTTTATTACCATTTTCTTTGGGCATTTTTATTCTTCAGAAATGTGGTGGGTACTCTCTTCGTTCGCAAGACTTTATCCTGCTAACTGTTCCAAATGTCCAAACTGAATTTGGTAAAAGAGCTTTTATGTACTCTGCACCATCGGCTTGGAACTCCTTACAAAATACTTCTAAACTTGACCTGTCAATGTTTTTAATTTGCTGTTTTATGATTTCGTTACACTTCTGTGATTTCTATGGTTTTTACTAAATTATGTGTAGTTTTTCACATTGTCAGTCTGTAATGGGGTAATGACTTGGTGCTGCCTATCTTGGCCCGGACGCTCTTCAAAAGGAGATTTCAAATCTCAATGAGCCCTTCCTGGTTAAATTTAGGTAAAACAATATATAATAATAATAATCTGGGTAAGCAACTCCAGTGTAAATTTGATCTTGTGTTTTAAGTTATTGTCCTGCTGAAAGGTGAGTGTCTCCCAGTGTCTGTTGGAAAGCAGACTGAACCAGGATTTCCTCTTGCCAGTGTTAAGCTCTATTTCCTTTTTTTTGTATCCTAAAAAAACACCCTAGTCCTTGCTGATGACAAGCATACCCATAACATGATGTAGCCACCACAATTCTTGAAAATATGAAGAGTGGTACTCAGTGAAGTGTTGGATTTGCCCCAAACACAGCACTTTGTATTCTGGGCAAAAAGTTCATTTCTTTGCTACATTTTTTGTAGTTTTACTCTAGTGCCTTATTGCAAACAGGAAGGATGTTTTGGAACATTTGTATTCTGTGCAGGCTTCCTTCTGTTCACTGTCATTTAGTTTAGTATTCTTGAGTAACTACAGTGTTGTTGATCCTTCCTCAGTTTTCTCCTATCACAGCCATTAAACTCTGTAACCGTTTTAAAGTCATCATTGGCCTCATGGTGAAATCCCTGAGAGGTTTCGTTCCTCTCCGGCAACTGATTTAGAAAGGACGCCTGTATCTTTGTAGTGACTGGGTGTATTGATTTACCATCCAAAGTGTAATGAATAACGTCACTTTGTATGTGTGGGGTACAGAGATGAGGTAGTCATTCAAAAATAATGTTAAACACTATTATTGCACACAGTCAATGAGTCAATGCAACTTATTTTGTGACTTGTTCAGCAAATGTTTACTCCTGAACTTATTTAGGCTGACCATAACAAAGGGGTTGAATACTTATTGACTCAAGACATTTCAGGTTTGAATTTTTGTCATTTGTAAACATTTATAAAAACATAATTCCACTTTAACATTATGGGGTATTGTGTGTACGCCAGTGACACAAAATCTCAATTTATAATAATTAAAATTCAGGCTGCAACACAACAAAATTTTGAAAATGTCAATAGGGTGTAAATACATTCTGAAGGCACTGTACGTGTATGTGAGAGAGGGATGTGTGTCTTAGTGTGTCTCAGTGGGCCAGGGCAAAGAGGAGAGGATAGAACACAACACAAATCCCTCCTCCCTCTATTAATCCTCCAGGCCTGCAGCTCAGTGGCTGGTTAATGAGTCTCGCTGGGTGGCGTTTGGCAGCCACTGCCATGTGGGGGCCTGGACGGTAGCCTGTGGGAGAGAACAGGGAGCCCTGGTAAACAGTGCTCTCCTGGAACCAGAATGGCACCATTCTAATTACACCTGCGCTGCCCCCCCCCCTCCCCACTCCAGTGCACCGGACACAACCCAGAGGCTGAGACTCCCCGGCCTGAACCCAGACAGACAGCACGCCAGCCCAGCCAGGGAGACCAGGGCCACCCAGAGAGGATGTGTAGCCCCATAGGAGCACCGCCAGGGCTGGTTGAGGGCTGGGGGAGGGCTGGTCTATCGGCAGGGTAAACAAATTTAAGCCCGTGTCGAGACTGGTTCATTTACACAACACATCGTCCCAGATGTCTTTCCTGAACCCTTATATCTAACGTTGTGTTTTAGGTATAATTAATCAACTACATTATCTTCAATAGGACCACAATTTGAATTATTTAGGTTCACACATTTAGAGCATAAAGTAAACTTTTGGATTAGGCCTACAGAAATAATTATCAAAGTTGTCAACTTTCCTTCAGTTAAAAACAACAGATTTTTGTTACTGTTGAGTATGATTTGGCGCACACATAAACATAAAATCACAAAACAAGCCACGTCAATCGAATGTATGAAATGAGTGGGTACCTCCAATGATTCCTACGCATATGTACAAATGCGTAATGGTATTGCCGAAAGAAGCAGTTACCATAGCAACGCCACACATCACTCCACCAGCTATGACCACAGGCCGGCTTCCATAGCGATTCACCAGAATACTGCTGATAGGTCCTGCAAAGGAAAAGAGTAAGAGAGTAGAGAGGAGAAGGGGAGAGAAAGTGTCAGTCTTAGGTTCATGGATAGGCAGTTGACACCCGACCGGTAGATCTCTACCAAAACCTAACCCTTCATCCCTATTCATTACCTCTAATGCACTGCCGGTCAAATATCCATACATGGGAACTCATGTTTAAAAGGGCTTGAAGAGGTAACTGATGTTCTAAATAGTTATCTTATCTACATAAGCAAAGCAAGCCAGTGACTTATGAGCATTTCTCCTGACAATGTTCCCGCAAAAACAGCTAATGTGAGTGATCAATCAGTAATTAAAGAGCCTTCTATATTTCGGTCTCTCTTTATCCTTCATTCATAACCCTG
Source organism: Oncorhynchus keta (assembly GCF_023373465.1). Taxonomy (NCBI): domain Eukaryota; kingdom Metazoa; phylum Chordata; class Actinopteri; order Salmoniformes; family Salmonidae; genus Oncorhynchus; species Oncorhynchus keta. Next base: position 13,780,508 of record NC_068441.1, read on the forward strand.
CCACAGAGAACACGTAGAACAGTCCTTTAGCATCACACAACGCTAAATCATTCCCCGCAATTCATTAAATAAAATAAAAGGAGGGAGCATCAATCAAGAAAATATGTAGGCTGCCACGATTATTGAAATCTCAACATGCTGCCTTTCTAGTCAGTGCTAGAATGACAATCTGCAAGGAGGGTGGGTGATAATTGAAAATTCCTAGTAAAAAAATAAGCGGATTAGTTTGGCAGACAGCGGCTATTTCAATCGCAAGTTTACGACTGATGATTAATCTGGATAAAATAATGGTGTTATTTTTACCACTCTGAATCCATTCTCCAAAATTGATTACATGTGTTAAAAAAACACATTTTAAATAATTGTTGTTTACTTACATAGCTCGTGATTTATGCAAAAAACAACAACTAAAATGTCATTAAAAAAAAAATCAGATCTCTAGTATACGGAAAGTATTGAGAACCATTGACTTTTTCCACATTTTGTTACGTTACAGCCTTATTCTAAAATGTATTCAATCGTTTTCCCCCTCATCAATCTACAAACAATACCCAATAATGACAAAGCAAAACAATAAGACCATTTTTAAATTCATTACAAATTTTAAAAAACTTAAATATAACATTTACATAAGTATTCAGACCATTTACTCAGTACTTTGTTGAAGCACCTTTGGCAGCGATTACAGCATCGAGTCTTCTTGGGTATGACGCTACAAGCTTGGCACACCTGTATTTGGGGATTTTCTCCCATTCTTCTCTGCAGATCTTCTCAAGCTCTTTCAGGTTGTATGGGAATGTCACTGCACAGCTATTTTCAGGTCTCTCCAGAGATGTTCGATCCGGTTGAAGTCCGGGCTCTGGCAGGCCACTCAAGGACATTCAGAGACTTGTCCTGAAGTCAGTCCTGCATTGTCTTGGCTGTGTGCCTATGGTCATTGTCCTTTTGGAAGGTGAACCTTCACCCCAGTCTAAGGTCCTGAGCGCTCTGGAGCAGGTATTCATCAAGGATCTCTCTTGCTCCGTTCATCTTTCCCTCGATCCTGACTAGTCTCCCAGTCCCAGCCGCAGAAAAAACATCCCCACAGCCTGATGCTGCCACCACCATGCTTCACTGTAAGGATGGTGCCAGGTTTCCTCCAGACGTGACGCTTGGCGTTCAAGCCAAATTCAGACCAGATAATCTTGTTTCTCATGGTGAGAGTCCTTTAGGTGCATTTTGGTAAACTCCAAGCGGGCTGTCATATGCCTTTTATAGAGGAGGGGCTTCAGTCTGGCCACTCTACAATAAAGGCCGGATTCGTCGAGTGTTGCAGAGATGGTTGTCCTTCTGGAAGGTTCTCCCATCTCCACAGAGGTTCTCTAACAGAACTCTGGACCTCTGTTAGAGTGACCATCGGGTTCTTGGTCAGCTCTCTGATCAAGGCCCTTCTCCCCTGATTGCTCAATTTGGCCGGGCGGACAGCTCTAGGAAGTCTTGGTGGTTCAAAACTTCTTTCATTTAAGAATGATGGAGGCCACTGTTCTTGGGGACCTCATATGCTGCAGAAATGTTTTGGTACCCTTCCCCATATCTGTGCCTCTACACAATCCTATCTCAGAGCTCTACAGACAATTCCTTCGACCTCATGGCCTGGTTTTTGTTCTGACATGTACTGTCAATGGTGGGCACTTATATAAAACAGGTGTGTGCCTTTTCATATCATGACCAATCAATTGAATTTACCACATTTGTAGAAACATCTCAGGGATGATCAATGGAAACAGGATGCACCTGAGCTCAATTTCGAGTGCCATAGCAAATGGTCTGAATACTTCTGTAAATAAGGTATATTTTTTATTTTTAATAAATTTGCAAAAACTTCTAAAAACCTATTTTAGCTTTGTCATTATAGGGTATTGTGTGGAGATTGATGAGGGACATTTAGTTTTAAATCCATTTTAGAACAAGGCTGTAACGTAACAAAATGTGGGAAAGGACAAGGGGACTGAATACTTTCTGAATTCACTGTATATTCTGACAATGACCTTGACGTAATACTTCCTGTAAAAGCAGCTGTACGCTACACAGGTTCAAAGAATAAATCAAATTCTCATTTTATTTCCCTTCATTTTTTAATCAAACCCTGCTTCTCATCCCGTCCCACAGGTCCAGCGGAAGTATACCATATCAGGTCTTATTTCCCTCTTTTCATTGTTGAAAAATGCTATGTTTAGTAGTGGCAGCATAGATATTTAAAAAATACACTTGTGCATGTACAAATCTACAACATACCCGCAATAATTTCTGGATGATAAAAAAAAAAGACATGTAATCTGAGCAGTGCCCTAGCTAGAACAGATTCATCCAGCCTAGCAAACCCCAGTGAGGATAGGGACTAGTGGTATGTATTGCATAGATCACATCCTCCCAGTTCCTGTGTTACTTTGGGGTTGCATCCCAGACATCACAATTTTCTCTCCCATTATAACTTTATCACTCTGGCTCCCTAAGTCATAGGTCCCCTGAAATGCTGTCACGTTTGTCCCATAGGGACTTGGTGCGAGGCCCAAATGTGCTGAACCCATGACTGATATATTTTCCCTGTCTTTTTTCAACTGGGTGACATTGCAAAAGCTGAGCCAAGGACAATATGATAAAGCCATGTGCCTCTGCCACTGAGAACAGGAATATTTCACAGGATTCTCTGTGCTGGTGACTGCAGGTGAGTCAGGCTCCCTGTCATCTTTTAACCTTGCAGCCACTGATTGATTTATCTCAAACTTCAATTGGATCATTCTATTATAATATCTCAGTGTCATCTAATGAGTCATGTAAGGTGCCTAATCGTTAATAAATTCAGGCCCAGGCGTTGAGTAACAACAGGGATTTCTAAGACGGTAGTTTTTTCTTATTGTGACATGGAACACTCGTGTTGGTCATTCATCACACCAGGTCCCATCAAGGCTTGCGGCACAGACTGACAATTGTGAATATAAATGCTCATGCAAACAGAGCAAGGGTAAACAAAACAAAAAAACAGCATTTTCAACTGACAGACAGTCTATATATGTGTGCCCTGGATCAACACTCATGTTGGCCAACTGAACATGCCCCAGGGTGAATCCCCTGCCGCCTCACGTCCCCATTCATAAGTGAAAGAGTGGCTTTGTTTAAATACACAAATTTGTGTCAGGTGTAAAAATCACATGACTAACCTATGCCAAACCCTTCCATATAAAGCCTAACACTAGATGCAGCCACTGGTCAACGAGTTTCTTTAATTCAATATATTTACGGGTTTCCAAAATGAGAGGTTGCTTTGTGAAAGCTCATTAGAGTTAAGTAAGACAGCAAGCTTCTTATTCTCTGCTTACTCTATCAGCATGATAAAGTCGGTTGCAATTGCTTGGCTTTCATCTCAAATAGCCTACTACTGTATTTTCTTCAACTAGTAGACTTACTAAATAAACTACAAACATCTATGTATTATTCAGGGATAATAGCATCTAATTTTAGAGAAGAGTCTGATGACTGTACAAAGACTTCACTTCTTAGGCTGTCATAGTCATTTGAACACAGTAGTACTCATTCTTCTTGATTAGTTCCAGCTATTACACTCAGCGGTCACATGCAAGATACAGGCCTACAATTTGGGGAGGAAAAAAAACAAGCAACGGCAAAGCTCCATACAAGACATGCATCCGTTAATACAATCTGTGCATTGTGGTCCTCATGTGACTTGATGCTGGCTCAGAGCTTGATTTCATGAATGCCTACTCACCACCGGCATACATGGCTGCCAGCATAATGGAGGAGATCCATGCTATCTGGCTGTAGGAGGCACCGAAGATCAGCTGGATGTCTTTGAAGAAGACTGTGAGGGCTTTGGGGAAGGCATACGAGAAGCCAATGGAGATGAAGGCCCCAAACACCACGACCCAGCCCCAGCCCCCGTCTGGTGGGATGTACCCCAGAGGAGATTCTGGTGCAGGGGACATGTTTCTGTCGATAGAAAAGAGGATGATGATGAAGTTCACAATCCGGATCAAAGTGTTTCATGACAGCAAAAACATGATCTTGAATATACCTTTTTTTAAGTACACGCACAAATCACTACAGAGAAAAACAGTCAAATCATCACTTTATTTCCCCAAACCATAATTGTTTGACCCAGGTATTGTCTCTGTTTGATATTTACACATATTTAAAGTGCCAAGTTACTGCTGTCACAGAGAGGAGCATACAGGCCTAACCTCTTTTGTGATTTGATTAGTTTCAAGTCAGTCGAGATTTCTACTTAATGCTGTTGAGTGTATGGGCAGTTTTCCTGTTACGTCATTAACTGAGACCTCCAAGAGCTATTTATAACCTGTCAGAAATGTCCAGTTGATCAACATATAAGCTAGGTAGGTAAGTTAGGCTAACATATTGAACGCTTGTAGACTAGTTATCATGGCCTGATTACGTGCCTTGAGGCCTCAACCCCCAGGGAGCCCCCACTGACTTTTTTGAGATACTTAGCTATCATATAAACACATAAGACAGGTCATGAACTGCAGAAAATGTATTTAAAAAAGTCAAAAGGTTCTCTATGCCCCATGGCAAAATGTGTAGAATTGCAAGAAATTAGCTTTAAAAAAATGTATCTGCCAAGAGGGGTGTGAACAGTTTGGGGTTTCATGGGTTGTGAGGTAGTGGTTTGTTCCTACGCCATTAAATGGCAAATCCACCTGGACTTTTGCAACCTAGGGCATTTGTGTGACCGGACCTTCCCAAATAGTATTTGAGTAGCCATGGGCTATACCTTAAAACCTTTGATGCATAGGCTCATGCTACACATATTTTTTACTCCTGGTTCCAAATGAAAATGTTGTATAGGAATTGTACATTTTTTCAGATTTTTCACGTTAAAATATATGCCATACAAAAACAATTTATTTCAAAGTTTAACAAACCATACAACTCTATGCTAAATGAACACTTTTCACAATTTAGACTGACCATTTTACAAAAACACATTTACGCGAAGAACAGATGCAACGTTTAGTAACTGAATTTCTGTCAAATCTCCCTCCGTTTTTTATGTGACCATGGTTTCAAAAAAACAATTGAAAATCTGCTCAGAATTAAGATTCAAATATGTCTGCAGAAAGAATGGGATGTCAGCTATTATAATGACACCTTGGGTTTAAAAAATCTATTTTGGTTATGAACTACAGTAAGTGAAGTAAATTTATACCCAGGAACAGAACTGCAATAATGGCATGTCATCATTAGTCCCTGATCTGTGCTACACAGAAATGCATAATGATGGTTATAAAAAAAGAATACATTTAATTTGTATAGCGCTACTGAATATATAAAGTACTGTGCTGAACCGTACTCAAAATCTTTTAACTTTACTGTACTCTCCCAATTTGTGAAACATAGCATCTATGATTGGTTCAGAATTGGTCGGGGGGGAGGGTAGAGACAGCGAGAGACAGAGAGAATGTTCTCCAGACTGTTTTCACACTTGTGTTGACCACCAGATGACTGAAAGAGAAAGAAAACAGTTACGAGCTGAACAAAACAGTATGCCAGTGGAAGGGTAGAATGTAGCAATGGTGGTTTGTGTGACCAGTGTTCGGGGTAATGCGTTACAGTAATAATATCACTTTTTGCGGTGACGAGTAATATAACGGAGCTACTGCTATATTGAGTAATAATATTACAGCTACTGATCAAAGAAATATGCTGATACTTTTGTCTTCATTCCCTTCCAATTACAGTTGCAATTACAAAAAATATTGGGGATTATTATTCCCTCTGTTGGCAAAATATTTAAAAATCCTCCACCCTAATTGTTTTTTGTCCTATCACAAGGTTTTTGTTCACACACACACACACACACACACACACACACACACACACACACACACAACTATAAACTGCTTTAGTTAGGGAGATAAAAATATTTGAGATGCTTCTGCAATTCGACTTTCCCAGCGTGGAAGTACTCGTTGACCAGTGGCTGCATCTTGCTGCCTAGTGTTAGACTTTATACAGAAGGGTTCACTTCCTTGGCGGGAAAACAACTGTGGTGAACCTGGTGAGTATTACATTTTCAGCATTATATGTCGGTGATGTGAGAAAGCATAACATGTCCACCCTGTTAAGCAAAAACACAAAAAGGTGTTTATTGAATTACATAATTTCAAAATATATTTGTCAAACAATGCAAATTCCTTTTCAAGTGACAGCCATTATCCTAGCTTCATCACGATCACTTGGAGCTAATTTTAGCTCAAAATGTCCACCCTATTATAGTAAACCCTGTTATCCATGTACACGTAACAGGGTGGACATACATACACTCAATAGGGTGGATAAATGGATATCTTGCAGTAGTGTGTTGTAAAATATGTGTTTTTGTTCAGAAATTGTATTACATAATTACAGTATATTTAGCATGTATAGTATTTTAAGAATAATTAAATATCAATTGAATCAGGTCTTTCTGAAGGAATGGCACCTCCTTTTAGTGCAGCTGAAAGACAGCGGCAATACAGAGAATGATGTAATGCTGACCCAGAAAGAAGGAGATAGTATTTAGAGAAATGGAGGAGACAGGGAAGAAGAAGACAATAGCTGAACTCAGTGACAGTGTGCAGAAAGGAAGAAATGGAGAGATTCCAAAAGGATACTCAGAGCCAGGGCCAAGGCTAGTGCGATACTGCAGTCCCAAACACCCCCCTCAACTCCTGAAAATCAGCCTGGGCCTTCAAGGTTAGAATATGCTTAAAATAAGGAATTTAAGATTCTTAGTTGCCAAACTTTTACTAACTCTAACCATAATCCCTAACCACAACCCATAACCCTAATCCCGATCTACTAAGAAATCCTTACCTTTATCTCTGACTCTACCTCTATAATCCTAACCATTCATTTAATGTGTTTTAGGCAACTCCAGCAAGTGGAACGCATTAGTAGAAAGAAAAGAAAAACACACAGTAGACTCCAAAAAGAGATTTTACAATCAGAAGTGGCAAAGGAGAGGAGAAAATGAAAAATTCAGGAAGAGGTACGCAAGGACTAGGGGAGAACAGGCATCTGTATCGCCTCGTTCAACAGTCAAAGCATTGCTGAGACATCAGAATGTGACATAACGTATCAAGAGGGCTCTTCTCTTTCACACATCTCTCATTAAAGATGTCAAAACAAAATACAGAAATGCAAGGAAACAGAAGAACAAGCAAAACATTACAAAAGTGACCTCAGTGAATATACTGAAGAAGTATTAACTTCAGAAGTATGCCCAGACAGTGTTGTGCTTTTCAAATAGAAGCGCGAAGTTGGAAGGGGACCTTTGCTCTTTTTTGACGAGGAAGGAAAGGAAGCAGAACAGAAAAAGAAATCAAAAGTTAAGGATTTCTTCCTCCGTGATGATGCAAACAAACCACCACACGACCACCACAATGAAAAATCTGCACATGAAATTCCAGTCTGAGGAACTAGGTCAGTTGTCCTATACCTCCTTCTGCCGCCTCAGGCCATTTTGGGTTGTTACGCCCAATGACACTGATTGTGAAACTTGTCAGTGCAAAACCCATGAGAATTTACAGTTTATGGCAAATTCTCTTCACAGCCTTGGCCTTCAGTCCACCAAAAACCTTGAGGACATGGTCGACTCAAGTATGTGTGACCCGAAATCGAAGCTATGTGCTTTTGGTGAATGTAAGGATTGCTTCCTCACCACTCATCCAACTCTGAAACCACCTGGGAATGTAGAAGTTCCTCTGACAATGGACCTCTTCAAAAAGATGAAGAGAAGTGCTCAATGCTAACCGTGAAGAGGGAGGTCACAATAAGAGAAAAAGAACTGATCAGTCAGTTATAGGCTCGCTAATTTGATTTGAGGAGATGGGAGAGGCGGAACTTGCAGTGCATCAAGCATCACAAATAGAACCAAGTTCGAACAGTGTGGGTGCAATAATTTAATTTTATTTTAATCACCTTTATGTAACCAGGTAAGCCAGTTGAGAACATGTTCTCAATTACAACTGCGACCTGGCAAAGCAAAGCAGTGCGACACAAACAGCACAGATTTACACATAAACAAACGTACAGTAAATAACACAAAAGAAAAATCTATGTACAGTGTGTGCAAATGTAGAAGATTGGGGAGGTACGGCAATAAATAGGCCATGGAGGTGAAATAATTACAATTTAGCATTAACACTGGAGTGATAGATGTGCAGATGATGATGTAGAAGTAGAAATACTGGGGTGAAAAGGAGCAAGAGGATAAATAACAATATGGGGATGAGGTAGTTGGGTGGACGATTTACAGATTGGCCGTGTACAGGTACAGTAATCAGTACGCTGCTCCGACAGCTGATGCTTAAAGTTAGAGAGGGAGATATAAGACTCCAGCTTCAGTGATTTTTGCAATCCGTTCCAGTCATTGGCAGCAGAGAACTGGAAGGATAGGTGGCCAAAGGAAGTGTTGGCTTTGGGGATGACCAGTGCAATATACCTGCTGGAGAGCATGCTACGGGTGGGTGTTGCTATGGTGACCATTGAGCTGAAATAAGGCGGTGCTTTACCTAGCATAGACTTACAAATGACCTGGAGCCAGTGGGTTTGGCAACGAATATGTAGTGAGGGCAAGCCAACGAGAGCATACAGGTAGCAGTGGTGGATAGAATATGGGGCTTTGGTGACAAAACGGATGGCACCTTGATAGACTACAGTCAGTTTGCTGAGTAGAGTGTTGGAGGCAATTTTGTAAATGACATCACCGAAGTCAAGGATCAGTAGGATTTTTAGTTTCACGAGGGTATGTTTGGCATCATGAGTGAAGGAGGCTTTGTTGCGAAATGGGAAGCCAATTCTAGATTCAATTTTGGATTGGAGATGCTTAATGTGAGTCTGGAAAGAGAGTTTACAGACTAACTAGACATCTAGGTATTTGTAGATATCCACATACAGTTGAAGTCGGAAGTTTACATACACTGAGGTTGGAGTCATTAAAACTCATTTTTCAACCACTCCACACATTTCTTGTTAGGACATCTACCTTGTGCATGACACAAGTCATTTTTCCAACAATTGTTTACAGGCAGATTATTTCAATTATAATTCACTGTATCACAATTCCAGTTGGTCAGAAGTTTACATACAATAAGTTGACTGTGCATTTAAACATGGAAAATTCCAGAAAATTATGTCATGGCTTTAGAAGCTTCTGATAGGCTAATTGACATCATTTGAGTCGAATAGAGGTGTATCTGTGGATGTATTTCAAGGCCTACCTTCAAACTCAGTGACACTTTGCTTGACATCATGGGAAAAGTGAAAGAAATCAGCCAAGACCTCGGAAAATAAATTGTAGACCTCCACAAGTGTGGTTCATCCTTGGGAGCAATTTCCAAATGTCTGAAGGTACCACGCAAGTATAAATATCATGGGATCAAGCAGCCATCATATTGCCCAGGAAAGGGACGTAGTCTCCTAGAGATGAACGTACTTTGGTGCGAAAAGTGCAAATCAATCCCAGAACAACAGCAAAGAAACTTGTGAAGATGCTGGAAGATACAGGTACAAAAGTATCTATATCCACAGTAAAACGAGTCCTATACCAACATAACGTGAAAGGCCGCTCAGCAAGGAAGCAGCCACTATTCAAAAACCACCATAACAAAGCCAGACTACGGTTTGCAACTGTACATGGGGACAAAGATCATACTTTTTGGAGAAATATCCTCTGGTCTGATGAAACAAAAATAGAATTGTTTGGCCATAATGACCATCGTTATGTCTGGAGAAAAAAAGGGGGAGGATTGCAAGCCTAAGAACACCATCCAAACCGTAAAGCACGTGGGTGTGGCAGCATCATGTTGTGGGGGTGCTGTGCTACAGGAGGGACTGGTGCACTTCACAAAATAGATAGCATCATGAGGCAGGACAATTATGTGGATATATTGAAGCAACATCTCAAGACAGTCAGGAAGTTAAAGTTTGGTCGCAAATGGGTCTTCCAAATGGACAATGACCCCAAGCATACTTCCAAAGTTGTGGCAAAATGGCTTAAGAACAACAAAGTCATGGTATATAACCTTGTGAAGTCTTACAGAAAACGTTTGACATCTGTCATTGCCAACAAAGGGTATATAACAAAGTATTGAGATAAACTTTTGTTATTGACCAAATACTTATTTTCCACCATAATTTGCAAATAAATTCATTAAAAATCCTACAATGTGATTTTCTTGATTTTTTTTCGCATTTTGTGTCATAGTTGAAGTGTACCTATGATGAAATTTACAGGCCTCTCTCGTCTTTTTATGTGGGAGAACTTGCACAATTGGTGGCTGACTAAATACTTTTTTGCCCCACTGTATGTCCCATAAACATCACAAATGGTCATTTTATTTGATTAATTCCGTCGATATATATCCAAAATGTCAATTTATTTGGCACGTTTGATCCAGAAAATACCAGTTCCAACTTGCACAATGTGACTACAAAATATCTCAAAAGTTACCTGTAAACTTTGCCAAAACATTTCAAACTACTTTTGTAATACAGGGTATTTTTTTATGTAAATAATCAATCAAATTGAAGACGGGATGATCTGTGTTCAAAACAGGAGGAACATAAACTGTAGCTAGCTTTCTGGTCAAGTGCCTCTATCTAACAGTACACTTAAAGTGACCCTCATTCAAGATGGCCGAACTTCTTCATTACACAAAGGATAAACCTAAAACAATTTCTATAGACTGTTGACATCCAGTGGAAGCGATAGGAAGTGCAAGAAGGTCCCTTAGAAATGAAAACCCATTGAAAAAGGGAAAAATCTGAATGGTTTGTCCTCTGGGTTTCACCTGCTAACTAAGTTCTGTTATACTCACAGACATGATTCAAACAGTTTTAGAACCTTCAGAATGTTTTCAATCCAACTATATTAATAATATGCATATCTTATCTTCTGGGGATGAGTAGCAGGCAGTTGAATTTGGGCATGAATTTCATCCGGATGTGAAAATACTGCCCCCTGTCACCAAGAAGTTAACTTGGCTTTCGAAGATCTTAGAAAGGCAGGGCAGGATGGATATAGGTCTATAACAGTTTGGGTCTAGAGTGTCTCCCCCTTTCAAGAGGGGGATGACCGTGGTAGCTTTCCAATCTTTAGGGATCTCAGATGATACGAAAGAAAGGTTGAATAAGGCTAGTAATAGGGGTTGCAACAATTGCAGCGGATAAATTTAGAAAGAGAGGGTCCAGATTGTCTAGCCCAGAATATGATTGGCTTGGGCAAGTTGCTGCATGGGGTGCTGAGATGTTGGCCGGGGTAGGGGTAGCCAGGTGGAAAGCATGGCCAGCCGTAGAAAAATGTTTATTAAAATGATCTATTATCGTAGATTTATCGATGGTGACAATGGTTCCTATCCTCAGCGCAGTGGGCAGCTGGGAGGAGGTGCTCTTATTCTCCATTGACTTTACAGTGTCCCAAAACTTTTGGGAATTAGTGCTACAGGATGCACAGTTCTGTTGTAAAAAGCTAGCCTTAGCTTTCCTAACTGACTGAGTTTATTGGTTCCAGACTCCCTGAAAAGTTGCATATTGCGGTGGCTATTCGATGCTAATGCAGAACGTTGAATGTTTTTGTGCTGGTCAAGGGCAGTCAAGTCTGGGGTGAAACAAGGGCTATATCTGTTCTTAGTTCTACATGTTTTGAATGGGGCATGCTTATTTAAGATGGTGAGGAAAGCATGTTTAAAGAGCAACCAGGCATCCTCTACTGACTGAATGAGGTCAATATCCTTCAAGGATACCCGGGCCAGGTCAATTAGAAAGGCCTGCTCGCTGAAGTGTTTTAGGGAGTGTTTGACAGTGATGAGGGGTGGTCTTTTGACGCACGCAGGCAATGAGGCAATGATCGCTGAGATCCTGGTTGAAGACAGCAGAGGTGTATTTAGAGGGCAAGTTGCTCAGGATGATATCTTTGAGGGTGCCCATGGTTACGGATTGAGGGATGTATCTGGTTGGTTCGTTGATAATTTCTGTGAGATTGAGGGCATCTATCTTAGATTGTATAGCTGCATACCTTTGTTCTCAATTTCCGCCTGAAGACATACCCAAATCTAACTGCCTGTAGCTCAGCCCCAGAGGCAAGGATATGCATATTCTTGGTATCATTTGAATGGAAACATTTTGAAGTTTGTGGAAATGTTAATTGAATGTAGAATATAACACAGTAGATCTGGTGGAAGAAAAGAGAAAGAAAGCATACGTTTTCTGTTTTTTATTGTTGTAGTATCATCTTTCACATGTACTAGAATAGCCACACAGTCAGATAGGATGCTGGAGATAATTTTGATGGATAACACAAGAAGGCAACTGTAGGTGTGCAAAGTTTCAGACTGATAACTTTAGGAATGGGTGAGCTACATGACATTTAGCATGAAGTCACCCAGGTGTCCCACTCAAGTTGCCCAAATGGCCGAATTGGTGAAATGACCTATAACTATATACAGCAGTGCAAATAACTACATACAACATATCAAAAAGCAATTCTAACACACACACACACACACACAAAAAATGTTTTAAAAAATATTAGAAAAAAAAAAACATTTTAAAACAGTACACCCCCCTTGGAAGTCCTCGTCATAATATTTTGCTGCCTGTGCCATGTCACATAGCATTCTCTTTCTGATGTAAAACAGAAGCAAACTGAAAAGTGGTGCATTTCATGTGACACAGAACACAACGAGGCCTCCATGCTGTGCCCTTTTGGCCCTGAGGCACAGTCATGCCTGCAGTAATGAACTGTGGCATATGAACACCACTGGGGGCACAGGTAGAGCGGGCAGCTTGGCACCGGGGGCTCCCAGTCGGAGGCGCTATCACTGTGAAAGAAAACATTTAAAAAATATTTGTATTGTATGAGCCTTTTATCATCACATAAAATAAACAGATATGTATTGTATAGAGCAGAGGGAACAGTCACGAAGGTGTTCCATTAAACTCTGGCCATTGTTGTATATATATATATATATATATATATACATACATACATACATACATACACACACACAAACAAACTACACATTTCATTGAAAAAAAAGGTATTTTTTATTTTATTTTTTATATATGATATATATATATATATATATCATAAAACGGCATTAGCACTTACCTGTCCAGAGGTACGTCCTGTCCTTGCAGAAACAGCTCCTCAGTTCATTTGAATCATAACACTCCAAGATTCCTCAAACAAAAAATCTGTCTCACTTTCACTTTCACTTTAGAGTTTGACTTTGCTTTACATGATTTATTCACCATGATATCTTCAATGAAATCGTTGAAACTACAACTTTCCGAAATACAGCTGCGCGTAAAAAGCTTTACAGCAACTCCTCTGATCGTCAAGGCGAGAATGGAGTTCCCTGCGCATACGATTACAAACAAGGAATTGTGGTCTAACCCCAAACCATTACATACTGGCGTTTACCTCAGCTCATTGGCTATCTACCCAGCTAGATTTCAAGAAGATCAGTGGTCATTGGGCAGAAATATAGTCAATCAATGAAGCTTCGCTAAAATTATTGGTGCGCAAGTTAGTAATTTATCGTTGTCTTCAAATCAGCTCACTTCGGTCAATACTACCCGCAAAATAAACAATGACGTTTGGCTGTGTTGCAAACATCCAGAGGAATGCACTGAAACCTACCATGACTAGATAAACGATTGTTTACAGGGGGGGAATCACGCCGAATGCTCCGTAAAAAATTGATAGAGATGGAATTCACGGCACAAACGGTTTACAAAATGTTTCGATTTAGGCTATAAAAATGGATTTTATCAAAGAAAACGGCACTTCATTTGATCAATGGGACACTCAGGGAGAGAAATAAGAGCAAGATATCAGAATGTAAGTCATCATTTTACCTTCAGATGTGAATGTGTAAAAACTGTCATGGCGGAAAATGTTTTTGTTCTTGATTGCTCTTCTCAAACAAAAGCATGGGATTTGTTCTCTGTAATAGCTATTTTAAATTGGAAAATGTAGTTTGATTACCAAGATTCTAATCTTTTGAAGGGCGTAAGACACTCGCATTTTCAAGAATGTTTAATGTTACGAAGTTGTATTTTTAGTTGTCACTCTGAAATTTCCCCTGATGTTGGTCCCTGTCCCACCTCTCAACAGCCAGTGAAACTGCAGGGCGCCAAATTCAAAACAACAGAAATCCCATAATAATTCCTCAAAGATAGAAGTATTTTACACCATTTATAGATAAACATCTTGTTAATCCAACCACAGTGTCCGATTTCAAAAACGCTTTTCGGCGAAAGCACAACATATCATTATGTTAGGTCAGCAACTAGTCACAGAAAGCATTCAGCCATTTTCCAACCAAAGAGAGGAGTCACAAGAAGCAGAAATACAGATAAAATGAATCACTAACCTTTGATGATCTTCATCAGATGACACTCATAGGACTTCATGTTACTCAATACATGTATGTTTGGTTCGGTAAAGTTCATATTTATATCCAAATATCTGAGTTTACATTGGCACGTTACGTTCAGTAGTTCCAAAAACATCCAGTGACTTTGCAGAGAGCCACATAATTTTACAGAAATACTCATCATTAACATTGATAAAAGATACAAGTGTTATGCATGGAATTTTAGATCCACTTCTCCTTAATGCAACCGCTGTGTCAGATTTCAAAGAAACTTTCCAGAAAAAGCACACCATGCTATAATCTGAGTAGAGCGCTTAGAGCCCATTCATATATCCGCCATGTTGTGGAGTCACCATTAGTCAGAATAGCATTATAAATATTAACTTACCTTTGATGATCTTCATCAGAATGCACTCCCAGGAATCCCAGTTGCACAAAAATGTTTGTTTTGTTCGATAATCTCCATCATTTATGTCAAAATAGCTCATTTTGTTAGCGAGTTCAGTCCAGTAATCCACATTCATAAAGTGCATTCACTAGTTTGAGACGAAAAGTCAAAAAAGCTGTTACAGTTAGTAGAAACACGTCAAACGATGTATAGAATCAATCTTTAGGATGTTTTTTACATAAATCTTCAATAATGTTCCAACCGGACAATTCCTTTGTCTGCAGAAATGAAGTGGAAGGTAGCTAGCTACCTTTCACCTGAGCGTGTGAGACTGAGCCTGTGGCACTCTGCCAGACCACTCACTGAAAGAGCTCTTATGAGCCCCTCCTTTAGATTAGAAGCATCAAACTAGTTTCTAAAGACTGTTGACATCTAGTGGAAACCGTAGGAAGTGCAAAATGACCAATATCCCACTGTGTATTCGATAGGGGTTAAAAAAAACTTCAAACCTCAGATGTCCCACTTCCTGGTAGGATTTTGTTCTGTTATACTCACAGACACCATTCAAACACTTTTAGAAACGTCAGTGTTTTCTATCCAAATCGACTAATAATATGCATATTCTAGCTTTTATGGCTGAGTAGCAGGCAGCTTAATTTGGGCACGCTTTCATCCAAAATTTCTAATACTGCCCTCTACCCCAAAGATGTTTAGCATGTCCCAGTCAGTTTAGGTCACCTAATATTATGAAATCTGAACATAAATGGGGGCAATCAATTCACATATGGGATCCAGGGCACAGCAGGGGCAGAAGGGGGTCTATAACAAGCGGCAACGGTGAGACTTGTTTCTGGAAAGGTGGATTTTTAAAAGTAGAAACTCAATATTTTGGGGCACAGACCTGGATAGTATGACAGAACTATGTAGGCTCTCTCTGCAGTAGATTGCAACTCCGCCCCCTTTGGCAGTTCTATCTTGTCGGAAAATGTTGTAGTTAGGGATGGAAATTTCAGGATTTTTGGTGGCCTTCCTAAGCCAGGATTCAGACATGGCTAGGCCATCCAGGTTGACGGTGTGTGCTAAAGCAGTGAACAAAACAAACTTAGGGAGGAAGCTTCTAATGTTAAAATGCAACCAATGAAACTAAGGCTTTTACGGTTACAGAAGTCAACAAATGAGAGCGCCTGGAGAATGGGAATGGAGCTAGAGGCTGCAGGGCCTAGGTTAACCTCTACATCACCAGAGGAACAGAGAAGGAGTAGGATAAGGGTACGGCTAAAGGCTATAAGAACTGATTGTCTAGTGCGTTCGGAACAGAGAGTAAAAAGAGCAGATTTCTGGGCGCGGAAGAATAGATTCAAGGCATAATGTACAGACAAGGGTATGGTAGGATGTGAATACAGTGGAGGTAAACCTAGGCATTGAGTGACAATGAGAGAGGTTGTCTCTAGAGGCACCATTTAAGCCAGGTGAGGTCACCGCATGTGTTGGGGGTGGAACAATAGGGCTAGCTAAGGCAGGGCTGGAGGCTCTACAGTGAAATAAGACAATAATCACTAACCAAAATAGCAATAGATAAGGAAGATTGACATTAAGGAGAGACATGTGTAGCCGAGTGATCATAGGGTCCAGTGAGTAGCTAGGCGAGCTTGAGGCACGGCGATTGAGACAGCTAGCGTGCCGTGGCTAGCAAATGGGCCTTCGATGGACGTCGCAATGGAAGAGCCTATTGAAACCCCCTGGGATGGTTATGTAGGCAGACCAGTCGTGATGGATCGGCGGGGCCCCATGTCGGCAGTAAAACGGCCCAGGTATTGGCAAAATAGGTACTGTAGCCCAATAATTGGATGATGGACCTCTTCTGCTAGCCGGGAGACGAGTCTAGCTCCAGGCTAACTGGTGCTTGCTTAGGGACAGAGACGTTAGCCAGGAGTAGCCACTCGGATAGCTGCTAGCTAGCTGCAATGGTCCGTTGTAAAGTTTCAGAGCTTGCAGTAAGAATCTGAAGATGTGGTAGAGAAAAAGCAGTCCGATATGCTCTGGGTTGATATCACGGTGTGCACACTGGCAGAAATTGACCGGGCTGAGGCTGGCTGATGTCAGAAGTTAACGGTGATGACCGCTAACAGTGGCTGACTACTAGCTAGTTAGCTGGCTAGCTGCTTATTGGGGTTCTGGTGCTAAAGTGTAAAACATTGCATATCCATACCACATTGGGTGAGGCGGGAGAGTATGTTCAGTCCGTAGATGGAAATTGTAAAAAATATGTACGAAGAAAAATATATACATGGGACAGGACAAGACAAACAGACGTTCGACAGCTACGCCGTCTTGGAATCAGAGTAACATGTGTACATTTATTTTGCAAGGCTTGCGCACGCAGTCAGCATGTGAGATCCCTTTTACTTATTCCTAACATTTAGGATAGAAAATTGTTGGACAATGTATATATATATATATGCCGTAAATTCTCAAAAATATAGACTAAGCTTTCATTTGAAACCACATTTAACATGCTCTATGAACTTCACGTTGGTGCTCATGGGTCCTTATATATGGAAATGTCCATTAGTAGACTTTCAATATATGCTATTGTTGTAGATGGTGTAATTCCAATTGATTTGTTTATTTACTCTGCTTTTTAGACTCATACTCATAGGTTGCATGTTATGTTGCTGTGTCAATCATCTCAACCTGGTCTCAAAGCATTTTGTATTATTCTGTACGTACATCAGTGATTCTCCATTTAGTATATGTTTCATAAGGCATGTACACGTTTGTAGATGTCCATCAGTCATTTAATATGATATGTTACGAATTACAATTGGTACAATATGTCACAAATTAGCAAAAAAAAGTATGTTACGAATTCTAACTACGTGAACTTTAGCTAGTTTGCTAACGTTAGCTAAGATAGGGTTTAGGGTTAGATTTAGGACTTGAGTTCAAGGGTGAAGTTTAGGGATAAGGATTGGCTAACATAGTAAGTAGTTGAACATGTGCTAATTAGCTCAAATTGTCCGGGATGAGAATCGAAGTCACAACCTTTAGGTTGCTAAACGTTTGCCCTATACACCCACACCAACCAACCATCGTTTGTTTTTGCCTTAAGTAACCATACCAAGCGCACTAATTTGAGTGCCTGAGATTTACGTGTACTATGTTATGTCTCGTTTGAGACCAGGCTGATCATTGCTAAGTTTAGTTAAGTAATTCAAACTAGCCGTTGTACGAGTTGCATCAAGACTACCTGATGAGACGCACAGAAGAACGTAAAGAATACGTTTTAGCTGTTGGCTTGTGAAGGTGCATCATCTCTCCAGATCCTACATATGGAGTCAATTTAAAAATCCAAAGAACGTGTTTTCATTTTAAGGAGCTAGCATAATGACCATTTGCGATACACCCAACAAATTCAGGAAGCCTCGAATTTTGTTGGTACACGTGGATATCCGACTCGGAGTGCACACATACAAGTTGAAACGTTTAACATATTGGGTGCGAGACATAAATAAAACAATCTTACCTTGACCACGAAAATACAAAGCCCAGCACTTGAACTCCGAGGACAACCCTGAAAGTTTCTGAAACAAATCGATAGTACTTTTCAGAAGCTTTTAGACACGTGTCACCTCATTTCCCCCTGGTGGTTCATTGAATGAATTCGAACAGTCTTCTACTCCCAAAAGGCTATGAATTTGATTTACTAGGCAATCGATTCTGGTCGTTATTTATATTTTATGCAACCCGACATTGGTCCCATCTTTCACTACCCAGGTCACAAGAATGTCCTTACTCAGTGACGTCATGTCAACTTGCTAGCTATATTTGTTACAAATGTTGTAACTTTATCTATTGAAAAGGTACCAAATTGTTTTGTATTCATCACATGCGCCGAATTCAACTGGGAGTTGAACAATGTGATATGTTACTTTTTTATAAAAATAGCTAGCTAGACAAGGGTAGTACAAGGTTTGCTAATAATAAAAGCACCAAATAATCATATGGCAAGTAGTCACCAATAGGTTATCAAATTTTATTCTCAAAATATGTGCAATGTGAATTTCACAGTTAAGCTCAACCACCACTATCCCCCCCCCCCAAACCCTACAAAGACAAACCATCAAAAATAAATACAGGAAGAGTCCACTGCGAGTTGCCATCTGTGGACAATGCTTACATACAGGTCTTCAATGAGCTTTGATATGGCTGCACAAGGCCAACTAAGGCTGTTGCACAGAAAGCACATAGATTGGCTGATTCATTGTAAGCTTTGCATCGTGTTGGAGATTAACTCAACATTGAAGTTACATATCTGTAATGCTTACTGAGAAGTTGTTAAACTAAAACAAGAAAATCAAATAATGTGCCGATATCCATGTGTGGGATACAGAACATAATCACCACCATAACTAAATATAGAAAATAGAAATACAGCCATTGAAATTAAATCACATCTATTTTAAGTTACAAAAGGGAAAAAAAAGTTTAAAAACTGTGCAAGTACAGCAAACGTATAGTTCAGTATATTACACAAGACATTTAAATACAGTACTCTGTATCAATAGAAATCCTGAGAGTTGTCCATTCCTGGTTCCCAAGTGACTGAGTTTAGGCATTCGGGCAAACCCCCTTTCACCTGTGAGGGCTTCAGGAGGGCATTGCTCTGACCAGATCAAACAAGCACCAAATGATCTGCAATCCTTTTCTTTACAAAAGTTTATCATGTCACCTCCACACCTAGAATGTGGGTTTTCATATTATTCCCCATTTCAAATTCTTTGCAGGCAGAACTGTATATCCCAAGATTGCTTTGTTTTTGATTGATTTTAGGGAAAGTTTTAAACGAGAAAATCATATGTAGTGCAAAGATGACACAGCAACCTGCATGAGGAAATTATTGACATCATTGAAAATGTTGCAGTTCCATAGGGAACCGTCACTCAATGGCTGTGTTACCCCAATTATTACATACAAGACTGTCAAAAAAAGCAGGGCCAAGTTCTCTTGTTTTTCCTCCATGTGATAGCATGTACAGATGGATTCATGTGTAAAAGATGTAAAGTTGTGCCCAACACTGGTAGTTCTGTCCAGGACGGTGTTTGGTAAAGTTTGCAGTGACTGACTATTGGAGAGTGATTCAGTGCAATGATGAGTAAGACTTGAGACACTGCCTCGCCAGGCTAAACACAGGACTACTATCCCATGCACCCACCCACAGGCACAATGGCAGCCATTGGGATCTGCGCCAAGTTACACACCAACAATCTCCATTTTGCTCCTCAAACTACTGTACATCAGCCAGCCACAGCCAATATTGAGCTGTTTCACCTAAAGTACACAAATTAAGCTTGAAAAGTTAATGCACTTCCACAAGGGTAAACCTAATTGTATCAACGTTTCCTTAGTTATTGCTACTAGAAACTTTATCCACTTTTCAGATGAACCAAGTTCTGAAATGCAATTTGGCATTTAAGAGGTAGGTTATTCCAAACACTTCTAAAGCTTCTAATCAATAGACATGCTGAAAAAAAAATGTATATCCACAGAAAACACTGCTGCAGCAAGCTGCCCACACTTTGGACAAATCAATGAATCTGACTAAACCACGTCCCTTCGCTCCTTACCTGACTGCCGAGTTGCTATCAAAGCAAACGGTTGCATGGTTAAAAATGTCTCACTTATGCTAGCTACACACACCTGACGACCATGCTTGTTTCTCCAATGTGGAGAGTGAATAGTCTAACTTAGAGTTGTCTTGGCATGTGACACTTGTTACAACAATATGGATGTCAGCTGCGAGTGTGAAGCTAATCTACAAATGCAAAAATTATGAATCCAACTACAACAAAGCCAAACAGCACATTGGTTGACACAGCGAAGGCCTTCTCTTAAAAGCAAAGTATGCATTTCACAAAAACACATACCTGCCTCCTACCACCGATTGAAATAAACCTAAATCACTAGCACACACTAATAAACACTTCCAAAGACGAGCTTGCTGTAGGGCGCAATGAGCAGTCAAAGACAAAACCCCAACAATCTGAGCATCACCGCCCATCTTACCCATAGGAATAAAGAATAAAATTATTAATAATTCTCACTTTATGCTGACATGACAATAAGAGGGCACTTCATATTGATCCCGCAACTGCATGCATATCAATTGTAAAAATTCTAACCTATATATCCTTTTAAGAATGGTATTTTATTAGGATCCCAATTAGTTGTTTTGCGAAAGCCGCAGCTACTCTTCCAGGGGTCCACACAATAAAATGGAACAAAATGGCTAAAAAAAAAGATAATTGCACTTATGATTCATTGTACTATACTGTAAAACAAGTATCAGTATGGGTATTTGAAAAAAAGAGAAAAAAAACAATTCTGCTATCTTTTAAAACCACACCAATTTGATCGTGTTGAACCATGAACGCTTTAAGACTAAACTCAACAGTCCTTGTGGTGCAAACACAGGACAGTACCAGGCACGCAGGACAACACACACTCCCTCTTCGTGGAGGAGGGAACCCGTCACCTACGGCCCTCTCAGAGCACTTTCTGAAGACACTGTGGGTACAGTTTGGCTACCACACACTCAAAATGGCGACCAAGGTCCCAGAGGCGGTCGGGCGTCTCGTAGACTTTGGTCCATGTGTCCGCCTCGTCGTCGTACTGGTAGAGGGAGTTCTTCCTGCTGGTACGGAACACATGTTCCTCCACCATGACCTGTGTGGCGCGGACAAACAGCTGCAGCTTGCCCTGGAGGAGCAGGGCCTTGATGTAGGGGCTGGTGGCCTGGTCGAACGGAAGGTCTCTCTTGCGGGCCCAGGTGTTCTGCTCGATGTCGTAGACCTCCATGGTGAAGGTGCGCTGGTGGTTCCTGCAGATGCCAGCAATGTAGTAGATGCAGTTATTGTGTAAGGCAGCCAGGCCCTGGCTCCGGGGGACTCTCATGGGGGCCAGGTGGCCCCAGTAGTTCTTGCAAGGGTCAAAACAGAAGAAGTATTCACCTGAGAAACAGAGAAAAGAAGCACCACTGAGTGTTAAGAAAAACATAGTGTCTCCACTATTCTGCCTCACCTTGGAGGATGTAGATGCGGTCTCTGTACTCCACAGCACTGTGGAACTCCATGGCTACAGGCATGGGGCTGACAGCGGTCCAGTAGTTGTCTCTGGCATCGTAGCACTCCACTGACTTCAGTGCATTCCTCCCATCACCCTCATACACACGGCCCCCCAGGGCGTACAGCTTCCCGCAGCAGTGGACCAGCCTGCAGCTGATCCGGGCCCGCAGCATGGGCGAACGCCACAGCCAACGGTTCCCTGCGTGCTCGTACTGCCAGAAGTCACTCTCCGCACGGTGGTCGATGCACACCTCATTGTTGCTAGGGCGGTAGCCCCCGGCGATGAAGATGTCGTTCTCCGATGACACCAGGATGCCCACCTCCCGCAGGTCATTGGGGGGCTTGCAGAGCTTGAACACCTTCCCAGCAGTGGTATCCAGGCAAGGCACTGTCTGCTTCTTCCCTGAGTGTTTGTGTTCCGCATCAAAACAGATGACCATCTCAGAGGCGGTCATGCCCAAGCGCTGGGGGCAGCCGTTGGTGCCGTTGAGACCGGCCATGGCAGAGTCTCTGGAGAGGGCGCAGGCAAAGGGGGGTGGGATGCGGCTGAGGAAGGAGTTATCCAGGAGTGGCAGGCGGATGCATTGAGAGAACACTTCAGCCAGGTGGGCCTCCCTGCGGGAGCGGTCGTGCTCCAGCCAGCGCACAATGCTCTCATACACGTGCTCCTCCTTCTCCACGTTCAGGTCATCGTTGTTCAGGATGCTCACCAGCTGCTCTTTGGTGAGCTGGAGGAACTCCTGCTCCCGCGCCACACACAGGAACTACAACAGCACAACACCACATGTCACATTTCACCTAGACCTCAGTCATTTGTCACAGAATGCTCAACTAACAGATAAAGACCTGGAATGCTATCCTAAAATATAAGTGTCAACTACTCTATGCTTTGTGTTCTCACATTATTGTAATTATAAGGCCATTTTAATGACATATTGATACATTAATCCTTCCCAAATGGCAAGCCAAGTGAAGCACAATAGAACAGCTTTTTCTTAGAATAAAACCCACCTTCTTGCGTATGTAGTCCTGGGAGCGCTCCCTCAGCAACTGGTGGCTGTAGGCGTCGGCGAACATGTAGACCCCGGTGCAGTTCTGGGGGTCCAGACGACTGATCATGAACAGGGCACACTGGTCCTGCAGGGCTGGGATCTGGAAGATGCTGGCTGCCGTAAACAGGGCCTGGATGTTGGACTCTGACAGCGTGACTCTGGACGTGTAGGCATAGTCCAGGACAAGGTGCATGGACTCAGACTCCACCCCGACGAGCCGCACCTCACTTTGGCTGCTTTCTGTAAGGCCACTGGTGAACATGGACCTGGAGGGAAGAGGAAATACACACGTTTTTTAAAGAAAGCTTGTTGCAGCATTGCCTGGTCCCAGATACTACTCCATTGACATGACAATGAGTGACAGGAAGCTGGTATGATGGCACAAACTGACTGGCACTCAGGCTAGTTGAAGCATTGGTCATTTACATTTTTAGATAACTACAAACAAGCTGCTCACATCAGACCTACCTAAAGTAAGGGCTGATTGCTGCAAGGACATTTCGGTGACACGAGAATGTCTTGCCATGGTCCACTTCAACAACAATATCTGTGAGCTGTGCTTCATCATACAAGACTTTGAGCTGCTGGAGGATGTTACAGGCATGAACAGCATATACCCCACTGTAGTTTGTGCTTGACGGACTCCCATTCTGTACTTGAAACAGCTTGCCTATGGAAGAAACACAGGAGAGAAACATACCATTTTTCCATGATGGACATTAAAACAGACACTACGAAGAAATTGTGGGAAACGTTAATATTTTTTAGTAACATATGCACCACAACAATTGAGTCAAGCGTACTGGCTACAATAGGTAGAGAAATATTCTAAAACATGTGGAGATTAGTAAACTGACTAGGTATGGCTATACTAAATTACTATTCGACACACTAGATAGTCTTGTATAGTAACGTTAGCGAGCATGCAATCAGTGTGCCATGGATATCACCCACTCAGCACAACTTGTGTGCACGATTTATTGACAGAACAAAGAGCCGTTCCGATACCTTTCTTAACTAGCTAGCTAACTCATGTTGACATGGAGCTCGTCGGCTAGCTCATTACACAAGTACCGTCAAACTGGCCAACAACTAGCCATGTTTCATCAGGACGAGACGTGGGCACGTTACGTTAGCTAGCCAGACATACGTTAGTTAGCTTGTTACATACCTTATTGACAGCTATTAATAAAAGCTCAGATAGTACACGTGAAAGGTCTAACAGTATCATTGGCATACAAATATAGGCAATTGTTTAGACTTAGTTCTACTAACAGACAAAATGTGGTTAAAACTAGCCATCTGATAACGTTATAGATAGTAATGCTAGCTAACCAGTATACACTTTGGAAGCCATTCGCTTACAGCTTCACTTGTAAAACGAAGAGACAATCTTAAGTGTCTAATACTTTTGTCAGGGTGTAATCTTGGTGGTTATATACCATTCAATATGAATTAGGGAACTTTAAAATTGGTTTTAAAAAGTCTGCCTCGTTAACACAAACAATCAAGAAACGCTAACCTCCACTGGCAGCCATTCTCCTCAGTCTGTTCTCAGAGCACACGGTGAAACGGAAACAGCCGACAATGACACCCAATCAACGTAGAGCCAATGGAATTGATGATCAAATTAATCACTAAAGGAACATCTAGGCAACAATTTATACGTTCTCTTTTAATCGGGAATAAATTGAATATAGATTTAAAGGCCCAGAGCATTTAATTTAGAACAAGGGCTCTGTATAGGCCAACACTGTGTTCTATTTAATGATATGATTTACACACACTATCTTGTCATGCATCCGAAGTTTAATGTAGGACAACCCTTACAAAAACACAAATTCTTAGCATCCAAGTAACTCCAAGGTCTGTCTAGCCATTACCTTGCATCTATGAAACTACACTACTTTGATTGTCTCTATGCTGCTAAAGGCCCATACCAAGCGTGTTATCAACATTACAATTGGTGAATGGCCTTTCAGTAATTAAGAAGAATGTATGAAATGCAATTAATTTAAAATTGAACTCTCAATCACAAGAGAGTGGTCAGCATTTTGATGTGGGCCTCTTGAAGTTCAGCACATACAGTCTGGTCTCATAAACTAGGCATAATATAGTAAATGTAAATCCGGGCCACTCAAATTACTGTAGAATCATATGTTACGTTTAGTATGGCTACAAAAGACAGAAGGTTGCTTAAGGCAAAAGCTAGTAGCGTGGTTGGTCGTGGGGTGGATGGGTAAGTGTATAACGCAAATGTCTAGCAACCCATAGGTTGTGTGTTTGAATCTCATCACATCATTTGAGCTAATTAGCAACTTTGCAACTACTTACAACTTTGTATCTACTTTGAAAATACTGAATATGTTATCTAACCCTTCCCCTAAGCCTAACCATAACCCTTAAACCTAAGTTCTAAGTTCTAACCTTAACCTCTAACTTAACTCCTAACCTTAACCCTAACCCTAACCTTAACCCCTAATCTAGCTAACATTAGCCACCTAGCTAATGTTAGCCACAACAAATTGGAATTCGTAACATAGCATACATTTAGCAAATCGGTAACATATTGTTACCGAATTCAGATTTGTTACACATTGATAACATATCATACGAATTGCAATTCGTAACATATCATACTAAATGGATGATGGACATCCACAAATGTATACATACCATACGAAACACAACATATGATACCAATTTACATTTTCCAGATTTAAATGTACTATGTTACTTCCAACCCTGAGTCCAGGTTGGCACATGGGGTGCCACTTGCAATCTAATTGTGTCAACAGGGTATTTGCTGTAACAAGCCATGCAATTGGCTTGTAATTTCCATATATTAATGCAGTGTGTCATTTAATCTGTATTGCTCTTAATTAGAATGTATATACTGGCAGCATTATTAGATTAATTACATCAACATGCAAGAGTACATTATATTTTATTAATGACTGTAACAAGTCATTGACGCTGGCATATTTTGTTGTTCTATTCTATGGTTAGACATTTGTATTAATTTGTGTAGGCTCAATGTACATCTAAAAATGAATTAAACTGGATTCCCCCCCACAGATCTACAAAACTGAAAATGTCTTGAATGCGTGTCTTCACTCCCCAGTTAATATTTGGTGGAAGCACCTTTGGCAACCATTACAGCTGTGAATAATTTTTAATAAGATTCTACCAGCTCTTAGGGCAACATATATCCATTGTTTTTGTCAAAATCCTCATGCTCAGTAAATTTGGTTGTGAATCATTGATGTACAGCAATTTTCAAACCATGTCTCTGATTTTCAAGAATATTTAAGTCAGGACTAAGACTAGACCATTCAGGAACATGCAATACCTGGAAAGCCATTTTGGTGTGTCTTTGGCATAACATTTTGTGAAATTGTCCCGCTGAAAATTAAGACTCAATCACTGGGTAAGGTACTCAGAAGTTTGAGGTGGATTTTCCTATAACGTTACCTGGGCTTTGCTTCTTTCATATTTATTTTGATCCTGACAAACTCCACAGTCCCTGCTGGTAACAAGCATACTCATAACATGATGCTGCCACCACAATACTTAAAAATACAGAGGGTTTCACACTGTGTCTTGTTGGATTAGATTTGACAGAAGGAATACTGCAAGACAATACGTCAAAGACATGAACTTTTTGGTGAGTTAAAAACTACAGCTGTAAGTCCAAATATGTCGTTTTTAACTCAGGCCAAAAAGAAAATGTCTTGCTGTGTTGTCTCACAGTATTACTTGACGACCTTGTTGCAAACAGAGAGGATGATTCAGTGTCTATTTTTAAAACACAAGCTTCCTTCTTTTAACTTTGTCACGCAGACAAGTAATGTTCAGTGAATGCAATATTGTTGATCCTCTGTATTGTCAATTATTGTGGTGAGAGCATCATGTTATGGGTAGTCTCCTTAAAACCTAACCCTGCTATAGTTTTTTTTTCAGCGGGACAATTACTCAAATTGTAATGCCAAAGACACAGCAGAATGGTTTTCCAATAGGTGTTGAGTGTTCCTGAGTGGTCTAGTCTCAGTCCTGACTTAAATATGCTTGAAAATCAGTGACAAGGTTTGAATACAGCTGTCTATCAATAATTTCCAACCAAATTTACTTGGTTTCAGTAATTTTTACAAAAACAATGTATACATGTTGCCCTAAGAGTTGTGCAAGGTTGGTAGAATCCTACAACAAAATATTACCAGCTGTAATGGCTGCCAAAGTATTAACTCTGGGGTGTGAAGACATACGCAATCAATACATTTTCATTCATTTTCTATCATTTGTCTTTCACTTTGGAAATATGGAGTAGGTTGTGTATATCGGTAGGGGAAAAAATCTAATATAATCACTTTTTAGATTTAATTTTAAGGCAGCGAAATGTGAAGTCTGTGCAAAAGGTTTGTGGACTGTCACTAGTAACTGTATATTTTCTGGTCAGAATGTTTGTGTCTTGCAATACTACAGTAAAGGCAACAGTCTGATCATTCTTTTTGCCATTATCAGCATAGTGCAGCCTGGAAAATGACTCTAACGCTGCATAACATTGTAAAATGATAGGAGGAGAGTCAAATAAAATAACTGCAATCCGCACAATCGATTTTTTTCTCTCCAATTTGTTCCCATTCAGCTACAGTGCAGGCTGTTAAATTGGGCCTAGCTGCTCTGGAATGAAGGAAAGAGGCTTCCTGGGGTTTCTGTTATTTAATGATACCTTTAGCTTATGTTTACCCCTCTGCAGAATGCCCCCTTTTTGATACATTGAAACCATCTCCTGATATATTGGCTCTTTATAGCCTAATACTTTTTTACTTTTTGCACGTAGAACTGCATTTTCAGGTTACAGTAACAATGAAAAAGGATTCCTTATTTTTGGTGCACTTTCAAAATATATAGGCTACTCTGTCTCAACTTTAAAAACAGTGGGATTTGTTACAATCCATGACATGTGGGGAAATGTTGACTGAGAGAAAATGGGAATAGATGGGGTCATCTTTTGTGGTTTATCCTCAGATTGCAGTCTAAAATTGTAGGCCCGTGTTTTTCTCCGAAGGGAAAATGCTTGGATGAACTATATCATGTAGTTATAGTCTTACAGAATGATACTATATGGTTTAAAGACTGCAGTCCTTTGACACACATTGTTAAGCTACAATTATTTTACGAATAAAAGTGTCCCAGAGCTTCTTTTGAGTGGGGAGCAACAGAAATGCTCTAAAATATTTTTTTCTGGAAGAAATTGCAATGTCATCATTTAGCCCAGCCCTTTTCTCAGATTCTTTAACCCTTAGCACCAGAAACCTGCTGAGTAAATGAGCACTATTGTCCTGTGGAATGCAACTGTTATATTTGGTACGTACTGTACGTTGATTGAATTACACACCAGATGTTCACTTCCAAAAAATGACCAAGGTGTACATGAATGTGAGAATTCATATTCAATGTTTTTTAATGTGTGTAGGTGTGTGCACGTGCCATAGAGGGATTGCACTTTATGATGAATTTCCCCATCCTGCCTAAAAGGCCCCTCTTCAGTTGTAAGACAATTTTGCACCGTCTGCCGGGCATCGGAGAGAGAGGGATAAGCGGAGGAGCCTTGGGTCGGGAGCGATTGAATTGCAGAACAGAAGAGAGGATGAGATGGAATGCATGAGGGAGAGGAGGCAGGGGGTGTAATTGTAGTTTAAATGTGTGTTTTTGTCAGAGATGGAGGTAATGGGTTATAAAATGCCTCTAGGGACCTGTGGGAGAACGCCTGCAGATGTTGTGAAGAGCCTCTCGGTCTGTCTGTGTCTCCTCTGCCACCCAGGAGGAGACAAATAGGAGCACGATGGGAGGCTGCTGTAAATACAGACCTGGAGTCCCTGCTTCATGTTTAAAAAGTGCCTTTCTAACCCCATCTATGGGGCTGGGTGAATACCTCATCATATGCTTGGAGCCTACCTAGCTAGTCTCAGCACAACCCCATGATGCCACTTGGAAAACTGCTGATGATGTTTCTTAATGACTACAATGGCTAAAGTTTATGAGTAGAATTACAGCAGAATTGGAAAACACCAGTGGCGGAAAAAGTAACTAATTGCCATAATTTAGTCAAAGTTAAGATATCTTAACAGACAATGACTCAAGTAAAAGTCACCCAGTAAAATACAACTTGAGTAAAAGTCTACAAGTATTTGGTTTTAAATGTACTTAAGTATCAAAAGTATATGTAATTGCTAAAATATACTTAAGTATCAAACAGACAGCACCGTTTAAAAATATATATATTATTTTTAATTTAGAGATAGCCTGGGGCACACTCCAACAGTCAAACATAATTTACAAACAAAGCATGTGTCTTTAGTGAGTCAGCCAGATCAGAGGCAGTAGAGATGACCAGGGATGTTATCTTGATAAGTGAGTGAATTGGCCCATTTTCCTGTCCTGCTTTTGGGTGTCAAGGAAAATGTTTGGAGGGAAAAGTACATTATTTTCTTTAGGAATGTAGTGAAGTAAAAGTAAAAGTTGTCAAAAATATCAATCGTAAAGTATAGATACTCCAATAAATGACTTAAGTATAACTTTAATGTATTTTAAGTACTTTACACCACTGGAAAACACTTTAGTTCATTGAAGGCCTCTTTGGTCAATGAGTCAAAAACAATCCTCTTGGGCCTCCTGAGTGGTACATCAGTCTACGAGTACTACAGACCCAGGTTCAATCCCAGGTTGTATCACAACCAACCGTGATCGGTAGTCCCATAGGGCGGCGCACAATTGGCCCAACATCGATCTGGGTTAGGGAGGGTTTGGCCAGGTGGGCTTTACTTGGCTCATCGCGATCTGTTGACTCCTTGTGGTGGGCCGGGCGCCTGCAGGCTGAACGTCTGTTGATCGATGTTTCCTCTGACACATTGGTGTGGCTGGCTTTCGGGTTAAGCGGGCAGGTGTTAAGAAGCGCAATTTGGTGGGTCATGTTCCTTTGGCCACCTTTCCTTCCAGTTCTCTGCTGCCAATGACTGGAACGAATTGCAAAAATCTTTGAAGCTGGAGTCTTATATCTCCCTCTCTAACTTTAAGCATCAGCTGTCAGAGCAGCTTACCGATCACTGTACCTGTACACAGCCAATCTGTAAATAGCACACCTGACTACCTCATCCCCATATTATTAATTACCCTCTTGCTCTTTTTCACCCCAGTATCTCTACTTGCACATTCATCACCTGCACATATATCACTCTAGTACTAGTGCTAAATTGTAATTATTTTCGCCTCTATGGCCTACTTATTGCCTTACCTCCCTACTCTTCTACATTTGCACACACTGTACATAGATCTGTCTATTTCTCTTTTCCTTTGTGTTATTGACTGTAGTTTTTTTAGGTGTAACTCTGTGTTGTTGTTTTTGTCACACTGCTTTGCTTTATCTTGGCCAGGTCGCAGTTGTAAATGAGAACGTGTTCTCAACTGGCCTACCTGGTTAAATAAAGATTAAATAAATTACAAATGTAAAAAATGTTTTGGCGGGTCATGTTGGGGAGAAAAACGGGGTAAAATACAGATGGGCATCTTTATTATCTGCTGTCTGTTGGATACTGCACGAATATTGAGAAATATTGTTCGGTTTGTAGCTAGCATATTTGGTGGTCTCCCCTCTTTGGTGTAATTAGCCATTCATCCTTTTATGGTCTGAGGTTATAACCTCAATTTAGCAAAAGAGTTCCCCACAGAAAACCACATTTTCATCTCTTCAGAATTTGAGATTATAGAACAATGGATGAAAGCACTTCTGTACTGTAGGTCTATGAATACATATTTTCTGGGTAGTATCCCAAAGTGACTGAATTGGAGTAAGCAGGAGTACAGTTTTCCTTTATAACTTTGGGGACAGTTCATTGGGCTGGGTGACCGTGCATTGTCTGCCCTTCAAAAGAAAACAAATAAGGCTGCAGCTCCCCACTGTGAGCTCGAGTCATTTGTTCCACTTGTCCGGCTGATGGATTCTGTTTGATAAAATCTGGCTTTTTTTTAGCCGCTCTCTAATTACTGAAGAAAAAATATATACATATTTCAGCAATCTTTTTGGTCTTCACAGGCGGTGCGTCCGCACTGAGGCACTATTGAGGTCTCTCGGTGTGAGTGGAAGCGGGCTGGGAGACACCCAGCTGGGAAGTCTGAAGCTCTAATAGCAGAATCGGATTAGAGGACTCCCCCGGCGTGTCCGGCTCACTCGTGTGTGAAGGCTCTGACCATCATCAATATTGAGGTGCTTGCGCGGGGGTGATCCATCAGCAAATCCGATTGCACACCCAGAATTCTGAGGTACTGGCATGGTACTTTGACATTATTCCGGGAGAGTATCCATTAATGTAATCTAGCACGCAGAGGCAATCATGCAGCCTTCCAGCCCCAGGCAGGTTACTCCGAGGAGAAAGTGCAACTTTAGCACTTAATCATCTCACCCATACAGACCATACCAGTCTATATGATCGTTCTCCCAACAATATGTTACCACATTCCCCATCGGGTGCACTGTTGTAATCTCCAGCTCATTTTAGGGCTTCTGACCCTCCATTTGCCCTCTCTCATTTAAAGTACCAGCAACCAATACACCGGCTGATTTCAAACAAATTATGCACCAGATGAAACCTTGCCATATACTGTAAATTAAGTTATGCCATAATGAAAATAGCTGAGTAGGGTGTGATGTTATACAGTACCTTCTGCAGAATTTACAGTTACACACAGAAATCTAATTGAGTGCTGAGCGTTTTCAGTTGAAAACCATTGCATTATGGATACCAAAGAAAATGAAATACCTAGCAGTGTATAAAATACTATAGCTTTGCCAAAAACATTTGGCTATGGTAAGGAACAGTTAATGACAATGACCTGCTGGTCTGAAAAGATAGGAAGATGGATATACTGTATTGTTGCATCCACATGTGGTGTGGTCTGAGAGTGGCCCTGTTCCCAACTAAGTGTACCACGCCCTCCAGCCTGCTACATTATGATAGCAAGGAGAGGGACCAGACAAGTACTAGGGGCAGTGTTGTGTGCCTGGTGAGGTCATGAATAGTGAGGTGTGTATTATCATGTGATTGATTCACTGCATGCTTGGCTCCAGGGGAAGACGCAGTGAGAGGTCAAACAAGACTGTTCCAAATAGACCTGTCTGAATCAGCCTTAGGGGGCCTAACCGGTTAGACAAGGGCCTTTTACTGAGAGTGGCTTTGGTTTACTGTGGTTGGGCTGGACAACCGCATGTTTTATTCACTTGCCTTAGAAGGTGACAAATGCTGGACCCTAATATTCAAGACTACCAGTATGCGTGCCCACTTTCTTAGTCTTTCTAATCTCATGACCAGAGTCTAAGGACAAGTCAGTAACATTAATTAGTTAACAAGGCATTCAGTTATAAATCAATAAACTCAGCAAAAAAAGAAACAGCCCTTTTTCAGGACCCTGTCTTTCAAAGATAATTCGTAAAAATCCAAATAACTTCACAGATCTTCATTGTAAAGGGTTTAAACACTGTTTCCCATGCTTGTTCAATGAACCAATAACAATTAATGAACATGCACCTGTGGAACGGTCATTAAGACACTAACAGCTTACAGACGGTAGGCAATTAAGGTCACAGTTATGAAAACTTAGGACACTAAAGAGGCCTTTCTACTGACACCAAAAGAAAGATGCCCAGGGTCACTGCTCATCTGCGTGATCGTGCCTTACGCATGCTGCAAGAAGGCATGAGGACTGCAGATGTGGCCAGGGCAATAAATTGCAATATCCGTACTGTGAGACGCCTAAGACAACGCTACAGGGAGACAGTACATACAGCTGATCGTCCTCACAGTGGCAGACCACGTGTAAGACTGTCTGCAATAGGCTGAGAAAGGCTGGACTGAGGGCTTGTAGGCCTGTTGTAAGGCAGGTCCTCACCAGACATCACTGGCAACAACATTGCCTATGGGCACAACCCACCATCGCTGGACCAGACAGGACTGGCAAAAAAGTGCTCTTCACTGACAAGTTGCAGTTTTGTCTCACGAGGGGTGATGGTTGTATTCGTGTTTATCGTCGAAGGAATGAGCATTACACTGAGGCCTGTACTCTGGAGCGGGATCGATTTGGAGGTGGAGGGTCCATCATGGTCTGGGGAGGTGTGTCACAGCATCATCGGACTGAGCTTGTTGTCATTGCAGGCAATCTCAATGCTGTGCGTTACAGGGAAGTACCCTTCCTGCAGGCTCGTCCTGACATAACCCTCCAGCATGATAATGCCACCAGCCATACTGCTCGTTCTGTGCGTGATTTCCTGCAAGACAGGAATGTCAGTGTTCTACCATGGCCAGCGAAGAGCCCGGATCTCAATCCCATTGAGCACGTCTGGGACCTGTTGAATCGGAGGGTGAGGGCTAGGGCCATTCCCCCCAGAAATCTCCAGGAACTTGCAGCTGCCTTGGTGGAAGAGTGGGGTAACATCTCACGGCAAGAACTGGAAAACCTGGTGGAGTCCATGAGGAGGAGATGCACTGCAGTACCTAATGCAGCTGGTGGCCACACCAGATACTGATTGTTACTTTTGATTTTGACCACCCTTTGTTCAGTGACACATTCTTCCATTTCTGTTAGTCACATGTCTGTGGAACTTGTTCAGTTTATGTCTCAGCTGTTGAATCTTGTTATGTTCATACAAATATTTACACATGTTAAGTTAATATCCAATTTGACTTAATATAGGCAGTATAAGCAGACAACCTAGTGAACTTACAATTCTGCTGAATGTCCAAACTATTATGCATATGAAAACAACATTAGGTGTTTTGGGGATTGGACCCATGTGGCCTCTTGTACATTTGCTTGTGCATAACCCCAACCAATACAAACATATACATCTTTGGCTTCTTTCTTTAACAAGAAAATTAAAGTGTGCACATATCATTTGAGATGTGAGAGGAAAAGTACTAAAGGACATGGATGTGTACATGTTTTTTTCTCTTATTGTCTCTGAATTAAATGTTGGAACATTTAAATAATTTCTCATGGTGAGTGTGTCTAATGGCTAATCCACAAAATGTTCCCCTGAAAATACATCTCAATAACGCCCTAAAGTGCCTAAATGTATGTAGCTCATGCTATTGAGCAGTAATTCATTTAGCATCTATTCACTGTATACACATTCCCTGTCACTGTTCCATTTCAGCAAAATATTTATCTAAAAAGCCAAACCCCACTGAGATATTTGCATACCTAAAAACGGGGTTTATGAGAATTTTCAGAAGCATAACGTACAGTCATTACTTAGTGTTCCTGCAAACATTAATCCTTCAATATGGAGATTTTCTTTCATGCAGACTAGTAACGTTAATTTAACTAAATGTCATTCCGTTGACATCATGACAGCTCAGTGTGTGTGTGCGTGTGTGTGTGTGTGTGTGTGTGTGTGTGTGTGTGTGTGTGTGTGTGTGTGTGTGTGTGTGTGTGTGTGTGTGTGTGTGTGTGTGTGTGTGTGTGTGTGTGTGTGTGTGTGTGTGTGTGTGTGTGTGTGTGTACATGCGTGCGCATGTGTCATCAGTGCCTCCGAACAACATAAAAGTGGCTAAAACACCTGTTTCTGGTAGTTTTACTAATTTTTTTTTACTAAGATGTCTGAGAGTATCTCACTTTCTCCTCAACCCTTAGTGTTGATTTCTGGAATATTATGGCACATGGGAAGTGAATCCTACAATGACACAAGCCTTTGTTTTTTTTACCCAGAAACAGGGTGTCTGCTGTGGAGCTTCTTGGAATACTAATGAAGGTGCGTAGTGAGTCAAAGTCACTGACCTGAGGTGGCGAGACACAGGAGCAGCAGGGGCTGGGGACGGGACCATCGTCTGCCTGCCTGCCTGCTTGCATTGTAGACAGAGGAAATGTCACGGAGTATCTCCTCCCTCACTCCTCTCCCTCATCAACTCAGCCTAATCACAATGCACACACACATCACATCCCAACACTGAGTGGGAGTGTGTGGAGGCAGACATGATTGTGAAATATACACTCCAATGCTCTCCAATACACACTCCGATATAGTACACGTGAAGTGACACTTACAAAATCAATATGAAAACACACTTTGATACATCTTGAATAAATCTTTACATCAGAATTGAGACGGAACACCTGTCTGCTTGACATATCCTAGCCACACTGTTGGTTGGTGTGTGTGTGTGTGTGTGTGTGGTAATTAAGTGTTCAGTCTCAGAAGCAGCCACCACACAGGGGAGCAGTGCTGAAGCCTCCTCAGTGGCACTCAGTGGAAAGAGGAGATTTGAACAGCATCTGGAGCTCTGTACTGAGATCATATTTTCTCTCTGTCAGACTGTTTCTCCCTCCCTTACTCCCTCCATCGCCCCTCCTCTCTCTTAGCTCTTTCTTCATCCCCTCTTGCCCTCGCTCCAACTTTTCTCATTTTATTTAACTCTTTCCCTCTCATTTTCTTTCTCTCCCTTTTTTCTTTCTCCCTCTCTTCATTTGTCTCTCTTGAACTCTCTTCTCTTCCATTTTCACAATGGGTAAGGTGGGGTGCCAATAAATAAAGGACTGTGAATTATTGGCTCCTCTCCTCTCTCTCTCTGGTCGTTCAGCCTCTTCCCTCTCTATGGGCCTGATCAGTGTTGGGCTGTCAGCCGATTAATGTAGCAGTCTATGGACTCCACGGCTTAGTAAAACAAAGCCTATTCACTGCCACAGATATGAGGCCAGACATTCATTTGCAGCAGGGAGAGAATAAATTACCCAGTGGAATGAAACTCTCTTCCCCATTGATTAATTTTATATTTGAGATGATAAGGCAATCTCTTCTCTTTTCTTTTCTTTTCACATACAGATTTTTCTTTATGGATTATAGTCCAAATACATAGACCCCCTGTGAGCAATGCAAATTCTCCCCCTTCCCCAAAATCAGCAGTAGTCTGTCTTTTTTATCATCTATGAATCATGTGCAATGATTCACATTGAACTTGTCAAAGAGAAGAATTTCATGGTTAGGATGGAAGGAAATGTCTGGGCAGGGATTCAAATGATGTTGTCCATGATGGCAGCTATGGTGAAAGAAAATATGTTTTCAAATTTTATGATTATGTATGCCTACTGTTGAGCCATCAAACGCAACGTTGCTCACAAAATGTATGCATTTATTTTGATGCTTTCTATAAACACATAGTTGAAAAAAGTTACCTGTTGATTTAGTTGTAACATTGAGTGTCGTAAAGTCAGATGTGTTGCATTATGGTGTTGTATTGTACCTAAACTAAATGTTCTCTCACAAGAGCAGTCAGAGAGGGAACACCTAGTCACATTATTGGCACCAAACTTGACTGGATGAGATTCTTAGGAAGAACAACATTGCCATCTATCATCCTGAAAGGGAATAACATGCTTTATCAACAGGATGGTATTTGAGGATAGGCTACACCCGGGGTATTTAACCCTGGTCCTGGAATGCCGCAGCCACTTGTTTTGGATTTAACCGACCTGGAAGACCAGGTGTGTTGAATTTAGGCTGAACTGATCAATTAGTTCAGTTGGTAAGGTGTGGTGCCTAGTTGGAACAAAATCCTGCAGTACCTTGCAGCACTCCAGGAACAGGGTTGCCTACCCCTGGGCTACACAGGGTTAATGGGAGGAAAAACAGCAGGCATAATCACTGATAGGCTGTATTACTCCAATAATCAGGCAACAATGGGCATAAGGAGAACTATGCAGGTTCTGACACCTTAGTCTCACTGCTCTATCTCATGTCAGAGTTTAGACAGTCAATCAAAACACATCAGTGCTAATCAGACAGACAGGGGACTAAATATTAGGACCCTAAACAGGAGATAGCTCATCTAGAATGCTCCCTAGTTGTCTCTCCGTGACTGCCGTTCTG
Source organism: Oncorhynchus keta (assembly GCF_023373465.1). NCBI lineage: Eukaryota > Metazoa > Chordata > Actinopteri > Salmoniformes > Salmonidae > Oncorhynchus > Oncorhynchus keta. The sequence goes on from NC_068441.1 coordinate 13,817,428, forward strand.
CTCTGACTGTCCTACTGTGACACTTACCATGCACATAATAATACAACCATGGCCTTGGCTATGTGTAGCAGTGCTGAGATGTATTCTTATGGCGTGCATTGAGCAGACATATCTGAGGTGGTAAATTTACATGGGATGCGGTGGCGCTTCCATGCAGTGGAATAATAATCTTTTGCTATGTGCCCCACTGGTGCCTGCCATGAATCTTATGTACATTCTGCAGGCTAATAAGGTGGCAGTGCATCACAAAGACAGAGGGGCCAGACTCAGTAATATATTACGGCGATAATGTAAAACACCCCTTGTGGTGCAAGTAATTGCACATGTGTCTGACATGGCTGTGTGTTAGTTCAGCTAGCGCATGCCTCCATAGCCCACCTGACTCAAATCTGGCATATTCTCTCTCTAAAACACACACACACACACACACACACACACACACACACACACACACACACACACACACACACACACACACACACACACACACACACACACACACACACACACACACACACACACACACACACACACACACACACACACACACACACACACACACACACACACACAGGAGGGAGGGAGGTTTTTACTTTAAACATAATTTAATGCATAATGTCACATATCTGGATGTTTCCTGGCCTCGCTGTTCTCTGATGAATCCTAATTTCACATTCAGATTGGTTTATTTCAGAGGCGCAGCAGCAAATCATGCCCCTAATTAATCGGAATGATGCATCGATTCAAACTACCTTCCTCCCTTCCTCTCCAATCTGCTGTGGCTCACGAGGATTACATGGGGAAATAACAACAATGCCATTTGAGGTGAGGGGCCAGTAAACCCAGATGAGACATTTTATTACACATAAAATTGCTGTTCAGCATCCTTTTTGCTTTCAATGTTTTACTGTGTGAGGTGTGTAGGGTCATGTTTGAGTGTATGTGTATCCGTTTGTGTGTGCCTGTGAGTGTAGGTGCATGTCCAAAGCACAATCTAACAATCTAATTGAGCTGGGTTAGGATTTTCAGGAGCAAGTAGATATTCTCAAAATCCAATTGGTTTACCATTACAGGAATAATCAGGTAGTCTGCATTCACATTCACAGTACCAAACTGTCTTCCTCAAACTAACCATTTGCAAAATGCAAACACATTCCGATAACAAAAAGAAACACTCAGCAAATGACAAGCTTTTTAGCTTCTATTCACCGAGTACACTGAATACACAGAGCTCTCCTCTCTCTCGTTCTCTTTCCCTCTATCTTTCTCCCCTCCCTCTCTCCCTCCTAACATACCCTGACAGCTGGAGATGAAATAGAAATTTCTATATCAAACACCTACACAAAGGAGAGCTGACCTTTGATCAGATGAGCGTTTGAGGTTGTGACATGAAATTTGCATCAGAGTTGCTGGTGTGCGGACGCCACTGCCAGTGGCTAATGCTTCACCCTGTCAGGGAGCCGCAGAGGTCAGGGGCCTTTTAGGAAATAACAAGCACTCTAAACCCAGAACAGGGTGCAGCACTGCCGCTACTGGTGTTAAACAGACAGAGACAAACACATTAGGCTGCATTCAATCAAACATGGATTACGGGATAATACAAAAAATATTAAGCCACTTGCTGCAATAATGATCATGTGGATTCATGTACACAACTGACTAATGTTTACAAGAGGGAAATTGCAGTAATTGAATTTATTGGCTATAAGAGACATACCAGTACAAGCCCTGGCTGATGTAAAGAGCTACCAGTCATTAAATTGAAGGGTAGTAAGTGTATGATGCCCAGTCTGGGTACTGTACCTTTCAGTTATTGGTTGTTTGGATATTAGAAAGGTTAACTAAGATAAATCGAATCCGTGTGGTTGTGATGTCGAGTTTTAGAGGACATATGGCACGATCCATCTGAACGGTGTCTATTGATCTGTGGACGGATCAGTAGAACTGAGAGCTGCTGAATTATTCAGCTTGGCACGTCATTTTTCAAGCCTGCTCCTGTATGAGCCTCAAAATAAACCTGTCACTCTCACTGACTATCCTTCATCTCGCCATCAGCACACAGCCTCATTCATTAACCCCAACCATGTGAGGAGAGGAGAGCATGTTGGGTGTCAGCCAATCATTTGAAACAGGCTGCTGTATTGATGTCCTTATTTCGTCATTTTGAATTGATATCAAAACAAATAAAATCGTATTAGCCACATGCGCCGAATACAACAGGTGTAGGTAGACCTTACAGTGAAATGCTTACTTACGTTGAGTGTGATATGTTAAGAGTATGTACAGGGTAGAAGTGTTGAGAAGTTACTCCTTGAGGTCATTTTAAGGTCTCAGTGAGTACGTTGGACTACTGTTTATTCTATTCTGCTAGCCCATTTTGGATCATTGATCGTGTCCAGTGTGTGACTCCATTTCATCAGTCAAATAGGAAACACTGGCCATTTGTTATGCAGAACCAATAGAGGTCACCAAGGAGTCCTTCACAAGTTCACAGTCACCTCACACATGAAACTTTACCAGCGGCTTTACTGTAAACTTCAATGCTCTCTTAATAATGACTCAGCCATTTTTAAACAAGAATGACATCTACTATGATTGCCGGGTGGCTTATGGCACTTTAACAGTATAATAAAGTCACTTTCTCAGCACAGCAATACAGTAATCATTCTCCCCAGTTCAGATACTTTCTCCTAAATGAAAAGAAGTGAGAGTTCAACTAAGAACCTGTCTCTTCTCTGATTGAGTGTTCTTTATCCATCTGAATAATGCTTTACTGCAATAAAATAGTCAGAGGTATAGCATGACCTCATGCCATATTTACTGAAACATGGATGAGGTAACTGCTGAGCGCGCACTCCTTTTTGTAAGACTCGGGAGTTCTTGGCCCTGATCAATATTTTTGTTCGCCAGAATTATCTCACCATTACACTCATTAATTACACTTTCAAGGATTTTTCCAGTATTGTTTGCAGCTGTCCAATCTGAGAGGGACTCTGGGGGACTGCTGAGGAGGGATGGAGGAGGAGGAGGAAAGCCTGATTAATAAGTTGTCTGTCTGTCTGAGGAAGGCTGCCACTAGCTGGGGGGAAAGGCAGCATCCAGGCATCTCAGAGGCATGTGAGAGGGAGACAAATGAGGCCTCAGCTCTGGCTGGATTGATAGGTTCCTCTGACTATCCAAATGTAGAGAGTGCCATTCGCTTCTAACATGCCAACCTCACCAGCCACATTGTGTGTGCGAGTGTTGCAAAATAAATATACACATACATGTTATTCAATCATTTCACCCACACCACTTGTGCGCGTGAACGCGCGTCTGCTTAGCCAAGTGCAAAAAATAGAACTTGGTTCTACTTTAATTTAGATGCTCCACACACTGCAAGTCCCCCTCCTTATTGGATATCAAGAAGATACAAACCCATGTGGATGTTTGACAGACAAACTAGGAGATATTCATTAAAGATAACAAAAAACAAACTAGGTTTCCCTTTTTGTCTGTGGATGAATCGTCAGAGTACAGAAACACACGATTCTGTATGACTCCTCGTCAAAATTCTAGGAAGAGACAGTTAAAAAGAGGACTATGTGTATGTCAGGTCAAATAACAACCCAGGTGTTCATCTCCCAGGACAAACTGCTAGCTAAATGTCCATGAATGTTTCATGTGCGCTTCAACCTGACAGAAATGAATATCAATGATTCACAGTTGATTTTGGTATTTGAACCTGTGTGTCATGATCACGTCTGGTGGGGATAGACACCAGACAAGCGATGGCGCATGCGCACGAGCGACGCACTCTGCAGTTACCTCTTTCAGGAAATATGGTATGAGCTCATGTTGATTTTGTCTCCCGCACCAGATGCAATCATGACATGCAGATGAACTTCTTTTTTTTTATTACAAGGAGTCATAAAAAATCGTGTGTAAATCATGGGTTTCTCTACTCTGAAGATTAATCCACAGCTAAAAAGGGATATATTTTAGTTAGTTATCTTCAATGAATCTCTCCTAGTTTGTCTTTCAAGCATCCGCTTGGGTTTGTATCTTCCTGATAGCCAATAAGGAGGGGACGTGCAGTGTGTGTTCAATTAAAATAGAACTAAGTTATTTTTTTAGCGCTTGGCAACTCAGACGCTCGTTCACATGCGCAAACGTTGTGGGTGAAATGATTAATGGTTGTGCACTCAAGGTGGCCACTGAGGTTTGCATGTTGCAGGGTTCTTCCATGCACGAATAATATATGGATTTGGGAAATTGAGTGAGAAGCTCACTTGGATGAACGCCCAAATATGGAGAGCCAATAATTAAACATAGTGATAGTGACATAAAAAACAGTGAGGGGGTTGAAAAATACACACATAGTATATGCCACACCTATGGCAGGCTATGAGGTTCAGTCGCTTGGAAATATACAGAGCTGATGCACAAAGCGTGCCCAGTCCAGCACACTCTAGATATTCCGATGTTAAACTGTTCAATGATCTGCTCAAACAGCTGTCTCCGTTCCTGCCCTCACAGCTCACAGCATCCCCTTCCCACGGCGTCAACACCTGGCCGGGGCACAAGAGTGACCTCACCACAATGTACAATGCAACTGTCTGTCATCGAGTTAGATGCAGAAGGTTTTGAGGTAAATCCACTAGTGGAAGAAACGTGTAATTAGTAGATTTGGTTTTGGATGAAGAGCCTTGTATAATGAATTACAGTGTCCAATGAATATAAGTATGACAGTTGTCTGAAACATATTTTACAGGGATGGCTGGCTCATTTGTCAGATTCTAGTATCTTCTCAACACCCAACACTTTTATTGTCGTCTTCACAATACCACACAAACCACACATTGACCGGTACAATGCTTTAAAGAAAAATACATTACAAGCAAGTTACGGCACACTGATGCCATCTACTGGTTTTGGTTTTGTATGATTTGTATTGTTTTGTATGATTTTGTATTGTTTTGTATGATTTTGTATGGTTTTGTATGGTTTGAATGGGTTTGTGTGATTTTGTATGGTCTTGTATGGTTTGAATGGGTTTGTGTGATTTTGTATGGTCTTGTATGGTTTGAATGGGTTTGTGTGATTTTGTATGGTTTTGAAAGGTTTTGTATTGTTTTGTATGATTTTGTATGGTCTTGTATGGTTTGAATGGGTTTGTGTGATTTTGATTGGTTTTGTTTGACTTACTTGACCAATATTGTAAACCATAACTACCCAAGTTGCTGTTATAGTATCTTCTCAACAATAACTAACTCTGTGCAAGTCATGTCTAACATATGAAATGGAGGACAATTCATTTACATTTGAATCATTTAGCAGACACTCTTATTCAGAGATACTTACAGGAGCAATTAGGGTTAAGTGCCTTGCTCAAGGGCACATCGACCGATTTTCCACCTAGTCGGCTCAGGGATTCAATTCAGCAAACTTTCGGTTACTGGCCCAACGCTCTTAACCACTAGGCTACCTTAAATTCCTTAGCATAGGAATACATGTGGATGCACTCTTGTCCGTGTAATGGTTTTAGAGAGAGAGAGAGAGAACGAGAGAGAACGAGAGAGAGAGAGAGAGAGAGAGAGAGAGAGAGAGAGAGAGAGAGAGAGAGAGAGAGAGAGAGAGAGAGAGAGAGAGAGAGAGAGAGAGAGAGAGAGAGAGAGAGAGAGAGAACGAGAGAGAACGAGAGAGAACGAGAGAGAACGAGAGAGAGAGAGAGAGAGAGAAGAGAGAGAGAGAGAGAGAGAGAGAACGAGAGAGAGAGAGAGAACGAGAGAGAACGAGAGAGAGAGAGAGAGAGAACGAGAAGGGGTAAGTGCTTTAGCATGTTCCAAACCAAGGAGGGGGAAAAGAAGGGACAGCCAGGAGAAGGGGAGGAGTGATAAGGAGTAGGAGTTGCACCTTGAGTCAGTGTGCAGCTGCGTCATGGCCTTAAACACAGAGCAGTTTCACGCCTCAGCTGCAGAGAACTCAACTGGGAAACAGGGGGCTAATAAAGAGGCTGGGAGAAAACGCTTTTCTCCTCTTTTACTGAGACCCTTCCCAATACAAACCGGCCTAAGGGTGTGCACACAGCATTATACAAGACCATATGGTAAAGGTAAGAGCCAAACAGCCTGACCATGACAACACAAAACACATGGGTTTATACTAGTTTGCACAGGCAAACAGGTAGCATACCTCAAAACAAGACCCTCACAAAAGGAACCTATAGCCTATAATGTATTACTTGTCCGTTGTACAAATAGCCCCAAATGTCAATTACATAGTCTATCTCAATGAGCCTACCAGTAGTAAGCATAATGAATGTATAAAATTCCACTAGACATTTATTGGGGGGCCTAACGCCGTGCAAAGCTGAAAACAAGTTTTTTAAATAACAATAAGGTGGGTGCTTATATACACTGAGTGTACAAAACTTTAAGAACACCTTACTAATATTGAGTTCAGAAAAAGCCTCAATTCGTCGGGGCATGGACTCTACAAGGTGTCGAAAGCATTCCACAGGGATGCTGGCCCATGTTGACTCCAATGTTTTCAACAGTTTTGTCAAGTTGGCTGGATGTCCTTTGGGTGGTGGACCATTATTGAAACACACAGGAAACTGATGATCTTGAAAAAACCCAGCAGCTCTGTAGTTCTTGACACAAACCATTGCGCCTGGCATTAAAGCTCTAAAATAAAGCAGCTTAATTGAATTTTAAACTTTGTGAATATCTTGGTTTTCCCTCTTCACAATGCCGAAAGACAGCATTCAGTGGACACCACTCATTTATATTACAACACACCAGTCATAATTGTTTTCTTTACTAAAGTAAAAGTGTATTATTATTATTGCTGAAGGTACTGCATAGGTGTATCGGTGCAAGTGATAGCACTTGTATAGCCTAAGAAAGTAGCAGAAATGTGCAGAAAGTAGTTTTGAATGCATTTTATTGAAGGGAAACAATAAAAGTCATGAACCTTTTTGGCAACATTATTATATACTGTACAATGAGGAATTCAACTACAAAATACTAGTCCATTCCTATCTTTTGAACCCACAAGGTGTATAAACATCAACAATAAATAGGAATAAAATAAGATAATAGCAAAAACGTGAAGAACATACATCAATAAACTCTAATTAGCACATGTAGGACAATATGCAAGTGTCTGTGCATGATCTTTGCAGATGTATTTCTCACATGTGCAGCACATAGTATTTGTTTTACAGTCCTTCTTTGGGGGGCAGAAATGGCATCTCCTCCTCTTGCCTGCCCCAGCTGTAGCCTCAGGTGGATCAGGAAAAGATTCAGCCTCCTGAACAGCTTTCATAAGCGCTGCAGAGACTGCTGTTCCTCCTGGACATCTGAAATAAATCAGATCTACGGCCTATTGGGCACTGAAACGTACACTCATGGTTCAGCAAAGAGAGAACTAGGGGGACTGTCATCTGCAGCACCTTTATAGCTTCTGACTGCATTCCCCATTACTAAACAATGCTTTCAAGAAATGTTTAATTTGTCTGAAATGTTGTTTATTTTGCCTGAATTTGTTTTTATTTTGTCTGTGAACTTGAGTCATGTGTGGGGTCGTGGAGGGGAGATGCTGCACATGCACAAGAACATTTGAGTTTTGTCTGAGTTCAATCAGTAGCACACCTAATCTCAATTTCTCATTGTGTGTGTGTGTGTCTTTGTTTTTTTTTGTGGTGTGTAAATTATTTTATAACTGCCTTGTCAAAAATTACCCTTAGACAATCTTTGTACCCTCGTGGTGTACTGCTTTCATGGAAATATGAACAAAGGCGATTTTTCACTATTTTGAATGTTGGGGTCACTCTAGGAAAAGAAATGAAATTTCAAGTTGAAAAAAGATAACTTAGTGGGTTTTCTCTGCTGTTAAAAAAAAAAAAATATGCCATTTAGCAGACGCTTTTATCCAAAGCGACTGACAGTCATGTGTGCATACATTCTACGTATGGGTGGTCCCGGGAATCGAACCCACTACCCTGGCGTTACAAGCGCCATGCTCTACCAACTGTGCTACAGAAGGACCACATAAACATTGTGGCAGGTCATTTTTGACCCTTAACACAACACAAGGGTTAAATCTGTTGTCTTGCCCATTCACCCTTTGAATGGCATACATACACAATCCATGTCTCAATTGTCTCAAGGCTTAAAAATACATATTTTTAACCTGTCTCCTTCCTCCCCTTCATCTACACTGATTGAAGTGGATTTAATAAGTGACATCAATAAGGGATCATGATTTATAGCCTGCCTAACAGACCATGATCCTATCTAATGTGAGGCAAGCTGTGTGAATTTGCTTAGCGGCCTACTACTTAGTCTCGGCACAAGGGCAACTTAACATTGTTCACAGCTCCCACAAGGGGGCAATCTGTCTCCATTCACATTTCTAGTAATTGGGCTATAGTGTTTCTTTAGGCCCTAACAGATGCTCACACATACGTTTATCCAATTGTATATGGCGCTCAAACCAGAATAAGTTTTCATGCATAAATCCCAAAGAGTACATTTCCAATAGAGATATGCCTTCCTTTCATTTCAACTTGGGAATTAATTTATCATTCTAAATTACAACCGTTGACATTTTGTCCCTTCCTTTTATTGTAGGCTATTTAGGAAAGGAAGACTGGGGTATTTGAGCCAGAGTGGGTGGGGGATAGAATCCCTGCAGAGACTCAACTTGACGTTGGAGATGAGACAGAAAACAGGTGTCACCCATGACCTTCGGTGTTCTGTTCAAACATTCAACTGGCCTCACAATAGATTGGCCTGCCCTGCCTGTACCTCCCCATGCACCCTTCACTACTGCAACGGCCTTGAATAATATTATTCAACAGGTAACCGCCCTCAAAGGTTTGTCATCGCAGATTATTTCCATCAAAATGAATGAGCGTTACGCACGGGTTGGGATGCTATATTTTACAACAGTGCTACATTATCCCGTTGTGCTACAATCCTTCAGTGTTCACCTCAGAGTCACCTCAGCCTCAAAAGCGACCCCTGAGACAAAGAATAGAACACAGGCAATAACCTTTAAATCCGGAGGGTGGGATTATGTGAATTTGGAGATGATTGGGAAGTCTGCAGTGCGGTCTAATGTTATGACCCGGACTGGTGTCTGTGTCTTACCGTGTCTGTCAGCGCCTGCTCGTATCAGTTGCTCTCGTCCGCCATTGTTTTCCTCATAAGAAAAATATGAATTCTACAGATTATCGTGGTTCAATAAAGTATTTACTGTTAACCAGTAATTAGTAAAAGTTGATGGATTGTCTTGTCCTGACATGGGTCAAACAGAGATAGAGGGCACGACTCACTATCTGAACATAGACATGGCTTGAACCAAAGTTGTAAGAGTGTGTTAGGTCAGTTGATGCGTCCGTGTGTGAGAGAGAGAGAGGCATGTAGGCTTGTCATATTCCCAGTGCTGATGTGAGCCATAATTGAAGTGATAGGGACACACAAGTGACAGAGGCAGTACAAGCCCATCTGTCTCTGTGGCCTCAGTTTGAATAGTCATGATCACACCACAGCCACACAACCAGAAGATGACCACAATTAGTTTACAACTATATCCTGCCCTACAAAAATATTCATACATAAGTCAATGATCATGCTGTGGTGAAATTGCCAATGATGGTGAAGTCGCTTCCAAGTGAGATATAAAGTTCTAAAAGGAAAACATTATATTGGTACTTATACTATACGGATGCACTACACAGATGTGTGTGTGTGTGTATGTGTGTGTGTGTGTCCGTTGTGTTAAACAGTGTCATGTTGCTAGGTTATGTGCTGACACAGCGCTGAAAGCTACAGGTCACACCTGGTGTGTGAGAAGAGTTGACCAGCTGCTGACACTCTGATGTCAGTAACAGAACACAAACACACGCGCGCATGCACACACACCCGCACACGCACGCGCGCGCACACACACACACACACACACACACACACACACACACACACACACACACACACACACACACACACACACACACACACACACACACACACACACACACACACACACACACACACACACACACACACACACACACACCTGCATGTTTGTTCATACATACATCTTACACCTACATATTTGCACTCATGCTCACATGTGCTCTCCAGAGCCTACTGTATATCCCTAATGGTATGCACAAAGACACAATCCTGTACGCACAACTGCAACAAAGTACGAGATGCAAGTCCCTGGACTGGTCTGCAACTGAATGTCTATGCATTTGAAATGCTGTAAATGTGAAATGTGTTTAGTATACCATACGGGAGTGCATATAACCTGCAGATTACAAAAACATATTGAGTTGCTTTGGCAAACGATGAGTACGTGGAGAACAGCCCTGCAGTAGCAGATAGGCAAACTTTTATCATGCCTTTCAAAGTGAATTATCCACATTGCTGTTGTGCTGCCTAACTCGGTCATGTTACTGCGGTTGTTTATTTTGACTCAGGCCAGAAGTGTCAAAGTTTGGACCAGTACACACTCCCAGCCTCTGGTATCACAACAAGGGAAGTAACGCTTTGTCCAGTTTAAACAAGACGGGAGAGATGAAAGCAGTCACAACGTCTCGCAAACTACAAAGTGTGAAATAAAAGTAGAGTAGCTTAGTAGATGTGTAATGAAGGAGAGAACATTTTTTGCAAAAGTAGATTGTTGAAATGTGAGATAAGGAATCAAAGTTGTGAGCTGGCACAACTTCTGTCACTCCTGTGACTGCGCCGGATGAAAGGTGACTCTTACAGGGCATTATCGCCGCCTCCCAATAGAGGCTATCTAATCAGCTTTCACAGAGTTCACACAGACTGAAGGTGAAGTTTTCAAGGGGGATTTCGACACAGGAGATTGCTCTGTCCAGGTTTTTTTCTTAAACCTAAAGTAGTCTCAAATGTTCTCAACGAGCCTACCTGGTTAAATAAAGGTGAAATAAAATGTTTGTTTTTTTATTTAAAAAAATACTTATTTACTATACTAGATGTCAAGTTATGTAATTTGAAAATGTTGTGTCATTTTGTTGTTATATTGTTATATATTTAGCTTCAAAGTAAAGTTACCCTACAACTTCATCCGAGTTGGTAGGAGAGGGGGAAGGGGAGAGGCAAGGAAACCATCATACGTCCGTCTGAGATGGACAAGCCTCTATTATCCTTCTCCAAAGCAGCCCTCCTCCCTCCTCAGAGTTTGGGCTCATAATTGGACCTTTGTGCTGTGTGTGAATTCTTTGCCTGGACACACGTTCCCAGACTGTGTCCAGCCATCAACAGATGGGGTCTGTGTGTGAGGGACACACATGTCACACACACCCACACCAAACCCCACTTGCGGCCCCATTCACAAAAACTGCACAATGACAAGAAAAGTGCCAGGGTTTGAGGACCCCTCAGCCTCTGAGAGGAGGGCCTGTCTCTGTACTGGGATGCCTGTAATGCAGGGAACATACAATAATGTTTTTGTAGCTGGACCGTTTGAAGTCACTGAGGAAGAATGCATAATTTTTTGGGACAAAAGTCATGCCCAATGGCCCATTGTCAGGCTGCAGTTTGCTTTGTTTAAGCTATCTTGTAAATTACATTGCTCTGTCAGAAATGACATTGCCACGGCAACCAAAATCAGTAATTGTCCGTAAGTTTGTGGGTATTAAGGCTGGTTGCCTATTCTGAATGCACTGGGTGCGGTAGGAGCTGATACAGGTATGGGAGTCCCAAATAGAGGGCAAGGATAGGAGCAGAGAGACTTTCGGTTTAGAGTTGCAGCTCCGGTTTATTTTCTCCACTCAATCATAATCCAGTTTCATTTCCGTTATTGACTTGTGTGTGGTTGGGTATTGGAAGCACAGACAACATAAATAAAAGGGATACATGCTGGAGAGTATTTTCAAGAGGCATTGATTGTTTGGCACTGAACTGAAAGACACAGGGAACTCAGGTATTTAATAAGGGAAATGCTCAGAGCATAGAGCTGTATAGACGTCTCTAGTGCCATAAAGCCTATGTTCACATGGGCAGCGCCATTGAGGACTGATACGTCGTTGCAATCTTTATGGCTTTGAGGTGCCTGCAGTTAAAAGGTACAGTTAACCAGAAAGTGAAATTAAAGGGACAGTTAACTGAAAAGTAGTAATAAAGATGAGAGCCTTTTCTATAGTTGGGAGTTACAGCTGTACGGCCTGTTCTCTTAGAGAGCTTTCTTGTGGCCGTTGGATTTTAATGGCGAAAGAGGTGAAAGCTCTCCCACTCTCTGCAATCCTCTAGCCCACTCCCTCCCTCCTCCATTCGTGTCTCCCATTCACTGTCACTCACTTATTCATTCACTCATCCCTTACTCACTAATTCATTATTTCAGTATGTCACTCCCAGAGGAGGCTGGTGGGAGGACCTATGGGAGGACAGGTTCATTGTAATGGAAGGATTGGAATCAATGGAATGAAGTCAAACAATTTCCATGTGTTTGGTACCATTCCCATGATTCAATTCCAGCCATTACAATGAGCCCGTCCTCTTATAGCTCCTCCCACCAGCCTCCTAGAGGGTCACTCCCCACTCTGTCACTCGCTCACTCACTCACCCAAACTGTTTTAATTGTTCGTAGTCACTCTCAATCTTTTTCAATCTAAGGCAGATTTGCTCCATAAGTCATCCACTTGCTTTTTATCTTTATTTAACTAGGCAAGTCAGTTAAGAACAAATTCTTATTTACAAGGACGGCTGTCATTGTTACGCTGTCAAACCATACTTCTTCTTAACAATCACGTTCGTCAGCCCTGTGATCTATATCTTCAGACTGCTGCATATCACGCTACACCATCAACGAAAGAAGAGAAAGCACACTGTTCAGATGTAATACTGTACATTTGTATCAAGTCACAGAGGAAAAGAACCGTCATGAATTCCTTTCTTTGTATGAACATGTTTATATCCTTTCACTGGACTTACTGTAAATAAATACAAATTGACACATTGAATTACAAGAGTGTGTTTGTGTGTGTGCATGTGTCATAACATGACAGGAAACAGCTTTCCTGGCTTTGGGTGAGAGTGTTTTCCCCGAGTTAATTTCTGAGCAGCACAGTATGGCACTGCAATGCTCCCACACCACAGCTCAAAGCAAACTCTATGATGGATCCTGACAGGGATTTCCTTCAAATCAATAGTCATGCCTTACTGCTGGTATGTGGCTGGAACATCTGTTTCTGACGGTTCTACCAACAGGTGCTGTGGAATGACACAATGTCGTGAGAACATGGACACAACCAGGTGCACTCTACAGCCGTGTCCAGCTGAATAGAGAATATGTGTGTTCAACCGGTCTGAACTGTAAACCCGACCCAGGGCAATGAGGGCACAGTCAGGGGCACGGGCTAGAGTGGATCTGCCTCAGAGGGCTCTTCATGAGCAGAGAGATAGAGTTAGATGTAACCATAGGATTTTAAACACTTTTGAGAGAGAGTTTTGAGAGATGCAAAATATACCACTGACGTATGAATGATATCGTACAGTATTTATTGCAAAATCTCAATTGAAAAGAAATTTAATTTCAGTATACAAAATTACATTTCGTATACTTTTCTTCTCACCCACGAAGCTAAAGAGTATAGGACTCTTCTTATACAGTAGTATAGGAGAAAAATGTAATTGTCTCTTTTTAGATTACACTGATGTCTGTAGTGTGTGGCGCCGGAGGAAATGGCTGTCGTTTTACGGGCTCCTAACCAATTGTGCTATTTTGAGTATTTTTTTAGCTGTTTGTAACTTATTTTGTACATAATGTCTCTGCCACCGTATCTTTTGACAGAAAAGAGCTTCTGGATATATATTCACCTTGAACTGGACAAAGATATTTTCTTTAACGAATCGAAGGCAAAGGATTTACTCCAGATACCCGACCAGGCCCAAATCCCTGTAATTTGCATGAATAGAAGATGTCGATACAGGGGACGTAGGCCCGGGTGCCTTGTGTAATTCGTCGGTGAGTGTGTAACCTGCCTCTACCATCTGTCCTACTGGCCAACGTGCAATCATTGGAGAATAAACTAGATGAGCTCCTTTCAAGACTATCCTACCAACGGAACATTAAAAACTATAATATCTTATGTTACACGAGTCGTGGCTGAACGACGACATGGATAATATACAGCTGGCTGTTTCTTCCGTGCATTGGCAGGACAAAAAACGGGTGGCGGTCTGTGTCAATTTGTCAATAACAGCTGGTGTGCAAAATTGAATATTAAGGAAGTCTTAATATTAGTTTTGCTCACCTGAGGTAGAGTATCTCATGATAAGCTGTAGACCACATTATTTACCAAGACAGTTTTCATCTATATTTTTCGTAGCTGTCTATTTACCACCACAAACCGATGCTGGCACAAAGACCGCACTCAACGAGCTATATAAAGCCATAAGCAAACAAGAAAATGCTCATCCAGAGGCGGCACTCCTAGTGGCCGGGGACCTTAATGCAGGGAAACTTAAAACCGTTTTACCTCATTTCTACCAGCATGTCACATGTGCAACCAGAGGAAACTCTAGACCACCTTTACTCCACACACAGAGATGCGTACAAAGGTCTCCCTCGCCCTCCCTTTGGCAAATCCGACCATAATTCTAACCTCCTGATTCCTGCTTAAAAGCCTAAACTAAAGCAGGAAGTACCAGTGACTCGCTCAATACGGTAGTCAAATACGCAGATGCTAAGCTGCAGGACTGTTTTGCTAGCACAGACTGGAAAATATTCCCGGGACTCATTCGACGGCATTGAGGAGTATACAACATCAGTCACCGACTTCATCAATAAGTGCATCGATGACGTTGTCCCTGCAGCAATGTACATACATGACGTTGTACATACACCAATCAGAAGCCATGGATTACAGGCAACATCCGCACTAAGCTAAAGGGTAGAGATACCTCTTTCAAGGAGCGGAACTCTAACCCGGATGCTTCTAAGAAATCCCACTATGCCATCAGACAAACCATTAAATGCCGGCTCCGACTCTCATCGGATGTGGCAGGGCTTGCAAACTATTATGGACTACAAAGGTAAGCCCAGCCACGTGCTGCCCAGTGACACAAGCCTACCAGATATGCTAAATTACTTATAGACCCATTTCGGGGCAAGCAACACTGAAGCATGCATTAATTGCACCAGCTGTTCCGGTCGACTGAGTAAGACCTTTACACAGGTCAATATTCACAAGGCCGCAGGGCTAGACGGACATGCATGAGCTGAACAACTGTCAAGCGTCTTCACTGATATGTTCAACCTGTTCCTGGCTGAGGCTGTAATAACTACATGATTCAAGCAGACCATCATAGTCCCTGTGCCAAAGAACACCAAGGTAACCTGTCTAAATGACTACCGACATGTAGCACTCACATCTATAGTTATGAAGTGCTTTGAAAGGCTGGTCATGGTTCAGATCAACACCATAATCCCAGAAATCCAAGACCCAGTCCAATTTGCATACCACCCAAACAGATCCACAGATAATGCAATCTCTATTGCACTCAACACTGTCCTTTCCCACTTGGACAAAAGGAACACCTACCTGGGAATTCTGTTCACAAACTACAGCTCAGCGTTCAACACCGAAGTGCTCTCAAAGCTCATCACTAATCTAAGGACCCTGGGACTAAACACTTTCCTCTGCAACTGGATCCTGGACTTCCTGACTGGCCGCCCCCAGGTGGTAAAGGGTAGGTAACAACACATTTGCCACGCTGATCCTCAACACAGGGACCCCTCAGGGGTGCGTGCTTAGTCCGCTCCTGTACACAGAAAAGATTTGGCATGGGTCCTCAGATCCTCAAAAAGTTCTACAGCTGCACCATCGAGAGAATCCTGACCGGTTGCATCACCGCCTGGTATGGCAACTGCCCGTCCTCAGACCGCAACGTGCTACAGAGGGTAGTGCGTACGGCCTTGTACATCACTGGTGCCAAGCTTCCTGCTATCTAGAACCTTTATACCAGGCGGTGTCAGAGGAAGGCCCTAAAAATTGCCAAAGACTCCAGCCACCCTAGTCATAGATTGTTCTCTCTGCTACCGCACGACATGCATTACCGGAGCGCCAGGTCTAGGTCCAAAAGGCTTCTTAATAGCTTCTACCCCCAAGCCATAAGACTCCTGAATAACTAACCAAATGGCAACCAGGACTATTTGCATTTTTACTCTGCTGCTACTCTCTGTTGATTATCTATGCACTTTACCTCTACCTACATATTACCTCAATTACCTCGACTAACCTGTACCCCCGCACATTGACTAGGTACCGGTACTCCTTGTATATAGCCTCGTTATTGTTATCTTATTGTTGGTCTTTTATTTTTTACTTTAGTTTATTTAGTAATTTTTTTTTTTACTCTTATTTTTCTATAAACTGCCTTGTTGGTTAAGGGCTTGTAAGTAAGCATTTCACGGTAAGGTATTCGGCGCATGTGACAAATAAAATGTGAATTGATTTGATTTGTGTGAGGGTGGGGTCTGTGTGTGTGAGGGTGGGGTCTGTGTGTGTGTGTGTGTGTGAGGGTGAGGGTGGGGTCTGGGTGGGTGGATGGGGTCTGTGTGTGTGAGGGTGGGGTCTGTGTGTGTGTTTTTGTACGGGGGTGAGCTCCAGTGGAGGTGAAAATAACTGAAGTAACACTTGACTCAAAAATGTTTGTTTTTCCCATTTTGGCTGTATTGACATAGCTGTTCCTTCGTTCCAGCCTGTCATGTCCTTTCACAAACACATTCAGGTGCATGTTGGGAGCACAAAAGCCGACCGACCGTGTTTCTGCAAGCCTTCACCACGGCAACATGCCCACGGGAAATTATGATTTTCAACACTTCACCCTGGGGGAGTGTGGAGGGAGCAATGACTATGGGGAGGAAGGTGTGTCTCTTTAGGGGGGAAACGTTTCTCACATAGACAGAAGGAGGACATTTACAAAGACATTTACAAAGACATTTACAAAGGAAAGGTTATCCTTTTACAAACTGGACTTGTCAATGTGATTTAACAAGCAAGCATGATGTGGCCAAGCTGCAGTGCTTTTCACAGTACACCGCAAATCGGTTGTTTCCCACAACTTGGAAGGTTGACAAATCCTCTTTGTTAATTGTGATTTTTGGTGCCTGAAATGTGATGTGATATTTCACTGAGAGGGGAGAGGTGTAAAGCTGTTGCTCTCCTCTTTAAAGGTTCAGCTGGTGTTGCTCTGTGCTTTTTATCCACAGCGTTGTACCACTTTAGATCCATTTACTATTATCATGTTCACTATTTACAGTGTCTTTGTAATGACATGCAGGATCTAACAGTGTAGATGACATGAATACACGTTCAGGACAGGATGGTAACACGTTACATTACGTTTCTCTTGTACCTGTGTAACTAAACAGTAATTACTGTAGTTACAATATTGTGATGACACATTGTTTTATGGAAATGGTTTACATTGTTTGAAAATATAGCACACAATTGACTTAGTCTTGTCTCATCCCAGACTCCTTTGGAGGTCTTTGGCTCCCATGGCATTGTCCATTGTGACATGGTGGGAGGCTGGTGAGAGAGGGGTCAAGGTAAGGGGGATCGTCCTGTCCCCTGGGGTGTGGTGTATGGTTTAATGATCCCTGCTCGTCCTCCCTGAGCTGAAAGAGAGCACAGTGAGTCCCAGACGCGTCTCCTTATCAGATCAGGCATCCGCTTCAATTTGCAATTCTAATGAAAATCAGACACCTGCACTTCCAACGATCACCTCTCTGTGGATCTCTGCCACAACAACAGAAAGAGAGGAGTATAGGACGAACGAGAGGGGGATAGAGATAGAGGAAGGGAGTGATCGAGGAGAGAAGCAGAGAGCCATGGCTGAGGAGTAGTTAGGGGCAGGATAAGGAGGATAAGGAGGAGGAGTAGTGTATGGTTACCGTTGGCCCAGCATATTGGATTGTCAGATGGCCCAGACAGGGAGGAGAAGAAAGGCTTGCTTTCATTCGGGGTGCTGTGACAGAGGTCTTGTCACATGGTGAAAGAATCAGTAGATGATGTTGGCTGTGAGGGAGGGCGGCGAGGGGACCTGATGTACCCCCTGGGAGGTATGACACCGGGGTTATCCTACCTCTCCTACCCCTTCACCTGCATGGGAGCTATGGGAGTCAGCTTTCAGCTCTGCTCTGTCTGATGGCTGCATGGACTAGACCCCTAAAATTCAGCTCTGGAACTTCAAGCCAGTTCCACCGCGTTTTTTTCATTGTTCTCCTCTAATTAAGGACTGATTTAGGTGGGTGCAATGAATTATCAGGTAGAACAGAAAACCAGGAGGCTTCGGACCTCGTAGGGTCAGAGTTGAGTACCCCTGGGCTAGACTATGGGCTTGTTGAACAACACTAATTCATCCTCACTGATGTGAATCCCAATGGTTAGTTTTAGAATTGATATACCGTTTGCATACCTACCAATACAGTGCCTTCGGAAAGTATTCAGACCCCATGACTTTTTACACATTTTGCTACTGTCACGTTCTGACTTTAGTTCCTTTGTTTTGTCTTTTGTTTTAGTATGGTCAGGGCGTGAGTTGGATGGGTTGTCTATGTTAGTTTGCCTATTATTTTCTATTTCTGTGTTTGGCCTGGTATGGTTCTCAATCAGAGGCAGCTGTCAATCGTTGTCCCTGATTGAGTACCATATTTAGGTAGCCTGTTTTCCATTGTGTTTTGTGGGTGGTTATTTTCTGTTTAGTGTTGTGTTGCACCTTACAGGACTGTTCGTTGGTTGTTTATTGTTTTGTTTTCAGTGTTCATTAAAATATTTAAAATATGAACACTTACCACGCTGCGCATTGGTCCTCCTCCCCTTCCCCAGATGACAAGCGTTACAGTTACATTACAGCCATATTCTAAAATGTATTAAATTGTTTCCCCCCCCCCCTCATCAATCTACACACAATACCCCATAATGACAAAGCAAAAACAGGTTTTTAGAAATGTTTGCAAATGTATAAAAAAAAAAATGTAAACTTTATTTACATAATTATTCAGACATTTTGCTATGGCCACGCACGACTCCAACTCAATCATCAAGTTTGCGGACGACACAACAGTAGTAGGCTTGATTTACCAACAACGACGAGACGGCCTACAGGGAGGAGGTGAGGGCCCTCGGAGTGTGGGGTCAGGAAAATAACCTCACACTCAACGTCAACAAAACTAAGGAGATGATTGTGGACTTCAGGAAACAGCAGAGGGAACACCCCCCTATCCACATCGATGGAACAGTAGTGGAGAGGGTAGCAAGTTTTAAGTTCCTCGGCATACACATCACAGACAAACTGAATTGGTCCACCCACACAGACAGCATCGTGAAGAAGGCGCAGCAGCGCCTCTTCAACCTCAGGAGGCTGAAGAAATTTGGCTTGTCACCAAAAGCACTCACAAACTTCTACAGATGCACAATCGAGAGCATCCTGGCGGGCTGTATCACCGCCTGGTACGGCAACTGCTCCACCCACAACCGTAAGACTCTCCAGAGGGTAGTGAGGTCTGCACAACGCATCGCACAACGCATCACCGGGGGCAAACTACCTGCCCTCCAGGACACCTACACCACCCGATGTCACAGGAAGGCCATAAAGATCATCAAGGACAACAACCACCCGAGCCACTGCCTGTTCACCCCACTATCTACCAGAAGGCGAGGTCAGTACAGGTGCATCAAAGCTGGGACCGAAAGACTGAAAAACAGCTTCTATCTCAAGGCCATCACAGCCACCACTAACATTGAGTGGCTGCTGCCAACACACTGACTCAACTCCAGCCACTTTAATAATGGGAATTGATGGGAAATGATGTAAAATATATCACTAGCCACTTTAAACAATGCTACCTAATATAATGTTTACATACCCTCCATTATTCATCTCATATGTATACGTATATACTGTACTCTATATCATCTACTGCATCTTTATGTAATACATGTATCACTAGCCACTTTAACTATGCCACTTTGTTTGCATACTCATTTCATATGTATATACTGTACTCGATACCATCTACTGTATCTTGCCTATGCCGCTCTGTAACATCACTCATTCATATATATTTATGTACATATTCTTTATCCTCCTACACTTGTGTGTATAAGACAGTAGTTTTGGAATTGTTAGTTAGATTACTTGTTGGTTATTACTGCATTTTTGGGGCGGCAATGTAGCCTAGTGGTTAGAGCGTTTGACTAGTAACTGGAAGGTTGTGAGTTCAAACCCCCGAGCTGACAAGGTACAAATCTGTCGTTCTGCCCCTGAACAGGCAGTTAACCCACTGTTCCCAGGCCGTCATTGAAAATAAGAATATGTTCTTAACTGACTTGCCTGGTTAAATAAAGGTAAAATAAAATAAAAAATAAAATAAAAAATTGTTGGAACTAGAAGCACAAGCATTTCGCTACACTCGCATTAACATCTGCTAACCATGTGTATGTGACAAATAACATTTGATTTGATTTGATTTGACACTCGAAATTGAGCTCAGGTTCAACTTGTTTACATTGATCATCCTTGAGATGTTTTCTACCTATGGAAAATTCAATTGATTGGATTTGGAAAGGCTCACATCTGTCTATATAAGGTCACATAGTTCACAGTGCATGTCAGAGCAAAAAACCAACCAATGTGGTCGAAGGAATTGTCCGTAGAGCTCCGAGACAGGATTGTGTCGAGGCACAGATCTGGGGAAGGGTACCAAAAAATGTCTGCAGCGTTGAAGGTCCCCAAGAACACAATGGCCTCCTTCATTCTTAAAATGGAAGAAGTTTAGAACCACCGAGGCTCTTCCTAGAGCTGGCAGCCACACCAAACTGAGCAATTGGGGGAGAAGGGCCTTAGTCAGGGAGGCGACCAAGGTGAAGCATGGTGATGGCAGCATCATGCTATGGGGATGTTTTTCAGCGGCACGGACTGGGAAACTAGTTGATGAAAACCTTCTCCAGAGCGCTCAGGACCTCAAACTGGGGCGATGATTTACCTTCCAACAGGACAATGTCCCTAAGCACACAGCCAAGACCAGGAGTGGCTTCTGGACAAATCTCTGAATGTCTTTGAATGGCCCAGCCAGAGCCCAGACTTCTCTGAAGCCCGAACATCTATGGAGAGACCTGAAAATAGCAATGCAGCGACCCTCCCCATACAACCTGACAGACCTGGAGAGGATCTGCAGAGAAGAATGGGAGAAACTCCCCAAATACAGATTTGCCAAGCTTGTAGCGTCACACCAGACTCGAGGTTGTAACCTCTGCCAAAGGCGCTTTAACAAAGTACTGAGTAAAGGGTCTGAATACTTATGTAAATGTGATATTTCAGTATTTTATTTTAAATACCTTAGGGAACATTTACATTTTTTTTCTTCGCTTTGTCATTATGGGGTATTGTGTGTAGATTGATAAGAAAAAAAAAGATTTAATACAGTTTAGAATAAGTGTCATGTCTCCTGCTCCACCCCTCCGGCGTGCGACGTTGCCGGAATACGAACCACCTCATTACCTCCCCTTTATAGGTCCCTTCCTTTTGTTCACTCCTCAGTTGGCATTGCACCTGTGTTCCTGTTACCTCGCATCTGTTACACTGTCTTGTTTCATGTATGTTGTTTTCATGAAACGTTTTAACTGCACCTGCTTCTCGACTCACGGCGTCATCGCTACAATAAGGCTGTAACGTAACAAAATGTGGAAAACGTCAAGGGGTCGGAATACTTTCCGAAAGCACTTTACATCCCTTCTCTCAGCTGGCTCTGCCTGTCTGAGGCATTGGTTGAGATTATCACACACACAAAACGGGTCCGTTAACAGCCAAGATAGACTGCCAATAAGAGGAAGAAGAGGAGGAGGTCAGAGAGATCCTATCAGTCCATCAGACTCGTGTGGACAAAAGCAGGTGCTCTCTCTTTCACTGTGGCCTAGTTGTGGCCACGGCTAGCGTGCTCACAGGCACTATACAGTGCTGGTTCTCTGCGCTGCACATATGGTCACTTAGACAAAGAGGCCTTGATGCAGGTGTGTGGAGATGCCACTCACACTCAGAGGCCTCAGAGCTAAATTCACCTCGGTGACCAGGCCACTGCATCCCATTCAGGCCACCAACAATACACTGGAGGTCCCGCATAAAACGACTTTACCTCCTCTGGTCAAATGAAGGAGTCTCTTCAACAGACCACCTGCGTCATGGCTTTCGTCGGAAGAAGAGGAGTATTTGGACCAAAATGCAGCGGGGTACGTGTTCATTTTTATTAGCGTAACTGGCTGAACACGGAATACAAAATAACAAAAACAATAGCCGAAACAGTTCTGCAAGGTGCAACCAACACTAAACAGAAAATAACCACCCACAACTAACAGTGGGAAAACAGGCTACCTAAATATGGTTCTCAATCAGAGACAACAATTGAGAACCACACCCGGGCCAAACAACAAAGAAAAACCAAAACATAGAAAATGAACATAGAATGCCCACCCTAGTCACACCCTGACTTAACCAAAATAGAGAATAAAAACCTCTCTATAGCCAGGGTGTGACAACCTGACTTTATCACACTGCTTTGTGCGTTCACCAGATTATGATTTGTTTTTAAACAATTGTTCATTCATTTGGTAATATTCTGCAGTGATAATGTTGTGTCATTATGAATAGTAAACCCTCAATAAATAGTGTATTAATGTGTTTGTTGCAGCTACTGAATCGAAGGTCCAAAATCTTAGTTTGGATGTAATGTGTTGGAGGCCCTCTAGTCTTCACCAGGGACTTTAACTGGACCAGAATACAGTGGAACATTTCAAACTGTCTGAAGCCCCCTATCCCCTGTTCACCCTTCTTCCCCCTCACCGCCCTCACACTGACTCTTAACACCACACCTCCCCTCTGGTTCTGTGGACAGAGAAAAATGTGCTCCCCACTTGTGGGGGCCATGTATTAAAAAACAATCACACACCTGTTTCTCCCCTGATGGGCAAGGACAGCAATATTGTCACCCATTTAGGGGGTGGTGGGGACACGTGGCTCGCCCTTTAGCACACTGGCAGAGGCATGGGCCAGGAGGGAGGCACGGGGTGCTGGCAGCTGTGGCAGGTGGCATGACGGATGTGCTCCCCACTGCCAAAGCAAACAAAGAGAGGCGAGGTGGGGCTGGGTGGGGCGGCCAGAAAAGGGTAGAGCGGGCACTGGGATATTAGTGGGCCACATCCCTGCACTTTACAGCACAGGGTCACTTCACTGGCTACTGAATCATGCCTTTTTCTGTGGACCAGGAGAATTACTGAATGAAATCTGCAGCAGAATAAACTTGATTTGCAGAAAATAGTGATCATGCAGGAAACTGTGCCAAACAGTAGCTATAATTTGTTTCCGTTATTAATCACAACAAGATTCCTAAAAGTATAGAAACAAACAGATGAAAAATGGAATCGCGATCTAACAGGTCCTCTAATGGCCAAGCCGAGTCAGACATGAACACTACCCAGAACATGTGCACAGGAAGTCTGAGGTATTCTGGTTGCACACAGAAACTGGATATGGCTTGTTCGCTAACCTTGGGTCGCAGTCAGGACCTCAGCCCCGGACCATTTTGATGGCGATAGAAGATCACATACAATGTGTGAGCCTCAACCTATTCTAGAGCTCAGTCTGTTGGTGGATGGGTCCACAGGCGATAATAACCCAAACATTGTTTGTGGATGCAGGCAGGGTAGCAGGGAGAGTGCAGAACTACAGTCACAAGTCCCAGACACATCTGGAAAAACCTTTAAGGCTGTCCTAGCAACAGCACGTAGGGGGAATGGGAGTGGGGTTAGGGGTGGCCGGGGGGGAACGATTGGCAGGGAGGGATTGGGGTTAAAGGTCAGTTGTTAGTCTGTGGTTTTGATTAAACAGGTCCTGGTGCCCAAACTGCTAGTGGTTGGTTGGTTGGTTGGTTGGTTGGTTGGTTGGTTGGTTGGTTGGTTGGTTGGTTGGTTGGTTGGTTGGTTGGCTGGCTGGCTGTTATTCAGCTGGGCTCAGTCAGTGACCAGGGTCAGAAATGAATCATATGAGAGCTTTAACATGAGCTCCATGGGGGAAAGTTGTACTGTAGCTAGCACTGCTGTACTGCTGCTCTAGCATTGCTGCAGGGCTGTTGTCGTCTGTAGGAATGAGAATCGCAGGTGCCTCCATAACTTCCTGTTCCCCAGACCTGGCCTCCTGGGAGCTCCCTGCAGCCCTCAGCCTTCAGCCCAGCCAAAGCTACAAAGCTATATTTTTCTCATTCTGTCTGTGTCTGGCTCTATCTCTCCCTTGCTTTCTCGGTCTCCTTGCTTTTCTTTTTCTCTCTTTGCCTCCACCCCTCACTCTTTACTTTGTCTCTTTTCATCTCCCCGTGCTCCTCTCTTCTCTTTACATTCTATTTTTCTGTCTGTCCCTCCCTCTGTCCTGTATTAATCTAAACAGTACTGTTTCCAAGTTAGCCCAGTGAGTGAGGCAGCAGTACTATAACAGTAAACATGATCCATTGCTCCTTCACTGATTCTCTGCTTCTGAATATCTGATAGGTCGGAGGTCGTCGGAAGTATGCCTTGGCAGGGACAGAGGGACATAGCCACCTGGTCATCTGTGTTAATTATAAATGGCTGTGAGGGGAGGATGAGCTGGACAGCTGTCTCTAGACCCCCGCCACTCTACCACCAACCCCGTCCCCATCAGAGCTCCTAAGCACCGGTGGCTCCGCTGACCGCCGGATCCCATGGACCCGTCGTGGCTAAAAAGCCCTCAGATGCAGCCAGGTGAAACTGGGGAAAAGTTCACCAGGTACCGCTGCCAAACTCACTCTCTCTAACTCATGAAGCGTCCCACTAAAATAAATGATTGAACATGTTCCTTGGATTCCTGTCATGTTCTGGCGTTCTCTTCATAATTCTGACAGGAAATGGAAAGTGCTTCAAGATTGCAGAAGTCACAGGAACACAATGACTCATCAGTACTCAGAAAGATGTTCAATGTGTGATCAAATGGATATGGCAAGCAACACACTTGAGATAAAACTCAATCAAAAGGGAGAAATGTGTGCCACCACCACTTACTTTCTGTAAAACGAGATTGAATAGCCAATGAGAAGACGGCTGTATATTTCAGTGCTAGAATTGGTAAACAATCCCTTCAAGGTGTTCATAACAAGGCTAGGCTTCCATACAAATGGCAATTTGTCACCACCTCCCTTGAGCTGTCCCCAAGGGGCCCTGAGCTAATAAGAGTCGCTCAGTTTAATTGTGAAATAAGTGCTTCTCCCGGAGCTCACAGGAATCTGAAACCCCTTCGGTGGGGCAGCCGGCAGGCAGACAGGCTGATGAGCAGCTCTCAGAGGTGGATCCTGGCAGCAAGAGGGAGATACAAATGTAGACAGCTCATCTCTCCAGGCACTCAGACAGAAACATCAGCAAAACGCAGAGAGAGCAAAGTGACAGGTAGGAATGGAAGTTGACTCGTTCATACAGGCCATACATTCACCAGGATGGGATTCTAGCAGGGAAGCAGAAATGACACAGAATTATTCATGTATCATCTGCTGTAGTTTACTTCACACATATATTTTCAGCTTATATTTACGAGGTGAGCTGACACATTGTTTTGCATTTCTTAGCACGTACACATAGCTTTTTTATGGTCATGGTCAAATGAAATTACTTATGAGCTCTTGAATCTGAAAATGGTTCTTGGGAAGCTGAATCGAACCTGTTTCGAGACAAAACAATGTCCCTCTTTTCTGGCAAATGTGAAGGCTAAAGTAGAGAGAGTTTGGCCTGTTCTCAGGTACTGTCCATTTCTTTGCTGACAGTAGAGGAACAGCACAGTATGAAATGAATGGACTGTATATGAGTGGGGTGTCCAAGAAAAGCTCTCTCTTCTAACTGGGGGAGTATCTCAAGCAGAGGATGAGGCTGTCTTTTCACTTAGGAAACACATAAGAACCGAAGGCCCAAACAGAATGTGTCCCTTGGCACCCATAGATGAGATAGCAGAGACAGCAGAAGAGTCATGTTAGACAGTGACATTGATCCCAAGCCAATCACTCTCCAAGCATTATGAAAGTGTGTGTGTGTGTGTGTGTGTGTGTGTGTGTGTGTGTGTGTGTGTGTGTGTGTGTGTGTGTGTGTGTGTGTGTGTGTGTGTGTGTGTGTGTGTGTGTGTGTGTGTGTGTGTGTGTGTGTGTGTGTGTGTGTGTGTGTGTGCGTGCGTGCGTGCGTGCGTGCTTGTGTGCGTGCGTGCGTGCGTGCGTGTGTGTGTGTGTGTGTGTGTGTCAGTCGTGCATTTAAGAGAAAGGGGAGAGTGTTGTTAAAGGGCTAAGGCATGCTTGTTTTAGTCCATTCCATGTAAAGTCAATATTTTCATTACATAGTGACTAGATCACACCTTGTCTTATTCGATTACCAGATGGTAAGAGTAGTCAACAACACGTCTGCCACGCTGATCGTCAACACGGGGGCCCCTCAGGTGTACATGCTCAGTCCCCTCCTGTACTCCCTGTTCACCCACGACTGCATGGCCACGCACAACTCCAACACCATCATTAAGTTTGCCAATGACACAACAGTGGTAGGCCTGATCACCGACAATGATGAGACGGCCTACAGGGAGGAGGTCAGAGATCTGGCAGTGTGGTGCCAGGACAACAACCTCTCCCTCAACGTGAGCAAGACAAAAGAGCTGATTGTGTACTACATAAAAATGGGTGCCAGGCATACCCCCATTCTAATAGACGGAGCTATAGTGGAGCGGGTCGAGAGCTTCAAGTGCCTTGGCGTCCACATAACTAACAAACTATCATGGTCCAAGCACACCAAGACAGTCGTGAAGAGGGCACAACAACTCCTATTACCCCTCAGGAGACTGAAAAGATTTGGCATGGGTCCTCAGATCCTCAAAAAGTTCTACAGCTGCACCATTGAGAGTACCCTTACTGGTTGCATCACTGCTTGATATGGCAACTGCTTGGCATCCAACCGCAATGCACTACAAAGAGTAGTGTGTACGTCCAAGTACATAGCTGGGGCCAAGCTTCTTGCCATCCAGGACCTCTATACCAGGCGGTTACTGCAGCCACCCAAGTCAAATGCTGTTCTCTTTGCTACCACATGGCAAGTGGTACCGGAGAGTCAAGTCTAGGTCCAAAAGGTTTCTTAACAGCTTCTTCCCCAAGACATTAGACTGTTGAACAGTTCCTAAAAAGGCTACCCGAAGTATTTGCATTGATCGCCTTTTATCCGCTACAGCTACTCTGTTTATTATCTATGCACTTTACCACTAAATGTACATATTACTTCAATTACCTAAACTAACCTGTACCCCCCCCCCCACACACACACACACATTGATTCAGTACTGGTACCCCCTGTATATAGCCTCATTATTGTTATTATTTTATTGTGCCACTTTTTGTCTTACTTCATTTATTTATTATTTTCTTTAAAAAAATATATATTTTCTTACTTATTTTTTAAAATGATTATGCATTTTTGGTTAAGGCTTGTAAGTAAGTAATTCACGGTAAGGTTGTATTCAGCGAAATTTGACATATACAATTTGATTTGATTGGACTCTTAACACAGTACAACTCTGTGAGTATTTGCTTGATTTTAGGTTCATTCAACTGAGATTAGTACACTTCATTCTAATTCAGTTTATCATGAGTATTAAGGAAATACTGACATCCATATCTTTAAGACCTGAACCACTCAGTGAAAGAGCAATCTGGTGTGTGTCAACAACACTGACATCTCTCTTCTCACTTTTGACTTTGACAAACAGCAATGTCACCTGTCACTCAAAAAGAGCCTTAACCAAAGCTGCCCTCTGGGAAATCTGATTAGGTCAGTCTGAGAGCATTTAGCTAAATCAGTAAATGAAATGTCCTGTTGTTGCTCATGCCCTCTGTTTGTTAAATCCTGTCAACAGGCCTCTGAGTTTGGCCAAACCCAGAAAAAATATATAGCATTCAATGCCCCAATTCACCAATGCACTCTCAAATATTGATACAAATAGAGTAACTTTTCTCCACATTGCAAAAACAAGAAATAATTCAACATTAATATTTGTTTTAATATTGTACCAAACTATGACGTAGAAGCATTTACATGTACTTATTGTAAGTGCAGACAATTATGTGGTATTTAGCTGTTTATGACCTGGTTAAAAACACTGTAAA
This sequence comes from Oncorhynchus keta, assembly GCF_023373465.1. Taxonomy (NCBI): domain Eukaryota; kingdom Metazoa; phylum Chordata; class Actinopteri; order Salmoniformes; family Salmonidae; genus Oncorhynchus; species Oncorhynchus keta. The sequence goes on from NC_068441.1 coordinate 13,845,640, forward strand.
ATGATAAGTAGCGAGGACTTTCATTGAGTCATTGACCTCTGTGGGACCTTAATTCAACTTTCACCCAAAGCCAAACTAAACAAAAGTTCTCATCAGCTGGAAGTTGAATGAGTCTGAATGGAGAGAGATCGGGGTCAAACGTCCAGAGCAGGGAGAGGAGGACGGATGGATTAGGTGTGATGTTATATCAGGGATTGAACGGTGTTTGGCTTGGGCTTGAGGAAGTATTGTATGTGACACCTTCATACGAGAAGGTTACTCCTGCATCAGTCACTGGATCCAGGTTCCTGGAAACGCTGATGGGCACACACGCACACGTACGTAAGCACGCGCAAACACGCACACACACACAGATGTATTAATCCTTATAGGCTAATATAAACAGCATATTTGAACAGCAGAGTGCTAAATTGGAGGGGTCCACCAAAACAAAGCTCAGCAGTCCACCATCAGTTAATCTCTCAGAAGCATGAGAATAAAGTAACTCTGTACCACTCAGACCTCATGCCCAAGTCCCAGACCTGCATTCATTCACAACGGCAATTACATTTACTGTAATGGTTTATTAATAGGGAGGGATGGATACATTGACATTCAGGGTTGGTGAGTAATGGGTTATATGTAATCTGTTCCATGCAATTGGTTACAACAAAACTGTAACTGTAATCCGTTACGCTACAAGCAAAAAAAAGAATCAGATCACAGATCAAATTAAAATATGAAGTTGATTACCTCTAGGATTACTTCGAAATTCAGAAAGGATTCTTGCGAAACAGTTGTTTTCAATTGTTTTCGCAATGACAATCAATTCAGCATTGAAAAAAGGCACAAGTTTAAATTTGTTCCGCCTGAGCAAGTCTGACCACAAGTCAGAGAACACGATGATGACACACCATATGCGTTTTGATGGATTCCGGGAAAAGAGCAGGAGAATACTTTTGTAGGCCACAGTCCAAGCTATCTCTTCCAATGGTGTGACTGCTGTCAGCAAAGATTATACATCCAACTTGAATAAACGCTTGGAAGTACAGTAAGGATGACAGCAGTGTTGTAGCCTACTGGCAATACGGATTTCACTTATTATTCATATCTACATAACGCAATTATGTGAATCAAACTACTTCTCCCTTATTTAGCTATTTGCGCCTTACAGATTGTGGGTTTTGTGGATGACTGTTCACAAATGTACACTACTACTCAAAAGTTTGAGTTCACTTAGAAATGTTCTTGTTTTTGAAAGAAAAAGTGACTCCGGGTTGCAAAGAAAAAGCCAACACAGACACTGGACAGAGGAACTCTGCCTAGAAGGCCAGCATACCGGAGTCGCCTCTTAATTGTTGATGTTGAGACTGGTGTTTTGCGGGTACTATTTAATGAAGCTGCAAGTTTCTCAAACTAGACACTCCAATGTACTTGTCCTCTTGCTCAGTTGTGCACCGGGGCCTCCCACTCCTCTTTCTATTCTGGTTAGGGCCAGTTTGCGCTGTTCTGTGAAGGGAGTAGTACACAGCGTTGTACGAGATCTTCATTTTTTTGGTAATTTCTCACATGGAATAGCATTAATTTCTTAAAACAAGAATAGACTGACGAGTTTCAGAAGAAAGTTATTAGTTTCTGACAATTTTGTGCCTGTAATCGAACCCACAAATGCTGATGCTCCAGATACTCAACTAGTCTAAAGAAAGATAGTTTTATTGCTTCTTTAATGAGAACAACAGTTTTCAGCTGTGCTAACATAATTGCGAAGAGGTTTTCTAATGATCAATTAGCCTTTTAAAATGATAAACTTGGATTAGCTAACACAACGTGCCATTGGAACACAGGAGTGATGATTGCTGATAATGGGCCTCTGTACGCCTATGTAGATATTCCATAAAGAATCTGATGTTTCCAGCTACAATAGTCATTTACAACATTAACAATGTCAACAATGTCTTTCTGATCAATTTGATGTCATTTTAATGGACCAAAAAAATTTGCTTTTCTTTCAAAAACAAGGACATTTTTAATTGATCCCAAACTTTTGAACGGTACAGTATATGTGTATTTTAACCCAATAATGGTTGAATTGAGGAGGTTTAAGCTGCCTATCAATCATTGTTTTTGTGACCAGCGGGCAGCCAGTGAAAAATGTGGTCTTGCAACAGCTGCATGGTGCGGATCCCAGTCTTTGGAATAAAAATTTGAGGGACTCCCTCCTAGTCAGTAATCATGGCCAAATACCAACTAGGCACACAGGGCACATGCCCAGGAGCCCTGACCTCCAGGGGGCCCCCATTGATTTTGTTAGTCACTCTCACTCAGATATCATGGTACACAGTAGGCATGGCAAAATGTGTAGGATTGCAGGTAATTAGCTTTAAATTTTCAAAAATGTTTCTCCACCCCACGGAAAAGTGTGTAGATTTGCAGGGAATTCACTTTAAAACGTTATTCGTTCTCTGTCGTCAAGAGGGGGAACCAACCAGATCTAGCTTAGGGCCTCCAAAAGGCTATAGCTGGCCTGGCCCTGTGCTCCGCGTACTGTCAAAAACTAGTTCAATTTAAGAATACCACAAGTGGTGCTTTTACTGCTCAATTGAATTCTTGCTGATAAAATTACATTTCAATAGCCTAATGGACAAATGCTCCCTTTTGATAGACTTAAACATCTGCAAATTATTGACATATTAAAGTGTCATTAAAAAAAACGTAAACAATAGACCTATTTTAAATGTATTAACATTATTTATGAACATTTGAACATCTTGGCCATGTTCTGTTATAATCTCCACCCGGCACAGCCAGAAGAGGACTGGCCACCCCTCATAGCCTGGTTCCTCTCTAGGTTTCTTCCTAGGTTTTGGCCTTTCTACAGAGTTTTTCCTAGCCACCGTGCTTCTACACCTGCATTGCTTGCTGTTTGGGGTTTTAGGCTGGGTTTCTGTACAGCACTTTGAGATATCAGCTGATGTACGAAGGGCTATATACATACATTTGATTTGATTTGCAAATGCCCCACATGCCATTCTTTTTAAAACATGAAAATAGCACTTTTTGGTAGCACTCACAGCATGCCATTCCATGAGAGCAGCATTTATTTTTCAACTCTAAGCAATGAGCTCAAATAGTCCTTCCTCCATGACAACAAAATCATAAACAACAGAGTAGGCGAATAAGTCCTTGTTTTTGGGAAATGCTCAGGTAAAACTACATTTCCATATTTCTAAGTTATATTCTTGAAAATCAAGGGGTATTACATTAATTGGAATGACTAGACTTCTGACTTTTTAATGTAAAGATACAGCCTAATTGTATTATCATCTGTATTGAATTAGAAAGCAATGTGTTTGAAGAAGCCTAAGACAAAATGTAACATCCATTTATGGCCAGTTATGTAAACTCTAACATTGATTTATCCTGTAAGTAATATACATTTTTGTCTTCTTCTAAAACAAAAAGTAGTCAGACTACGTTACTGAGTTTGGGTAATCCAAAATTTAATTTACAGATTAGAATTTTAGACAGGTAACTAGTAACTGTAATGGATTACATTTAGAAAGTAACCTACCCAACCTTGTGACATTGAAAGGAAAACCATCAGATGTAATGTACTTTCCATTCCATCCCAAATTAATTTACAATGCAACTAAAATCAGAGCAACAACTACATTCAGACTTTCCACACAAACCCTGAGACATCTCATCCCCTTTTTCATAGACTCAGTTGCCAGTTTATTAGATACACCAACCCATTCACAGTTTTCTCCTACAGACAGTGAGTCATGTGGCCGTGGCTTGCTATATGAAGCAGGCAGACAGGCATCGAAGCATTGAGTTACTGTTCAATTGAATGTTAAAATGGGCAAAACGAGTGACCTAAGCCTCTCAGAAATGGCTGGCTGGCTTTTTCCCTGGCTTTTCAGTGTCTAGGGTTTACCGAGAATGGTCCGACAAACAGAAAACATCCAGTCAGCGGCAGTCTTGTGGGGGCGAAAACAGCTTGTAGATGAGAGGTCGAAGGAGAATGACAAGAATCGTGCAAGTTAACAGGCGGGTCACAAACAGGCAAATAATGGCGCAGTACAAAGTGGTGTGCAGAATGGCATCTCAGAACGCACAACTCATTGTTCCTTCTCATGGATGGGCTATTGCAGCACTCCTATTGGCTAAAAACAAGAAGAAGAGGCTCTAGTAGGCACGCGATTACCATCACTGGACAATTGAGGTGTGGAAAAACCCCATCCTGCCTGGTGTCAACAGTACAGGCTGGTAGCGGTGGTGTAATGGTGTAGGGAAAGTTTTCCTGGCACATGTTAGATCCCTTGATACCAATTGAGTAACGCTTGAACGCTACACCTTGTAGAATCCTTGCCCCAAAGAATTCAGGCTGTTCTGGAGGCAAAGGGGCGGTCTGACCCAGTACTTGCTGGGTGTACCTAATAAACTGTCAATTGAGTGCATATCCCACTGACATACTATATGCATGTATGGCAGAAGTTAAAATCATTGAAAATATTACGTTTGCAGTGCTTGCAAAAATGTTCCAGTAGGAGTGTCAAATCAGCACGTGTGTTGTTGATTGATGCCTGGGTGAGATGCGATCACAGATATCCCTCCCTGGCACCGTGGTGCATCTCATCTCTATTCCACATGGACCAACAGGATGATTGACAACACTGTGATGAATTATTAATCTGTTCCTGGGTGTCTGAAGGTCACAAGATGATCTGCTTGGGCCGCCCACGTTGCAGGAGAGGTGGCACTGTCATCAAATATTAATTTACTCTCTGTACTCCGAAAAACACTCTCAAAATACCCCCGCTAAACACATCACACAGCTCCTCACTCAACCACTCAATGGAGTAGAAAAGGCCAAGAGTTTGGCTTGGGGCTGATTTATGTTGCTGTGTGTATGTGTGTGTGTGTGTGTGTGCGTGCGTGCGAGCGTAAACGCGTGCGTGTCAGTATGTTTGTTTGTGTGGTCGTCTCTGTTTTCGAGTGCAGATGTTTTTCATGATTGTCAAAGGTGCTATAAACTACTCACAACGGTATTACCAGATGGTAAGCCGCAGTGCTGGATGCCATCCATGACTGAGACCTGTCATAGTGTGATATACCACATAAATCACTCCTGCAGAGGGCGTGAGCCAAAACCTATATCATCCTATGTTATCAGTTAATAGTGTGAGACAAAGACACAAACAAAGAGTACACCACGTCCATCACTGTAGTGCTATGAGACAATGTGCTGTTGTGTTGGCCAGGGATATCCAAACTCCCTGTTAGCATGTATACACAGCAGAGAACAGCTGAAGATGCATCCACCCTCATGACCTAATCCCATCCTGCTTCATCATGTTCCTCCTGGCTCCTGTAGTGTTGGTATACACACACACACACACACACACACACACACACACACACACACACACACACACACACACACACACACACACACACACACACACACACACACACACACACACACACACACACACACACACACACACACACACACACACACATACAGTTCCAGGTGTTGGTGTTGTTTGTTTTGGTGTTTGGCAGAAGACTGATCAACGGGTCTGGCTCTGTACGAGGCTGCTTGCCTGGTTCTGTAAGTATGTTTGTATCTGCTCGATGAGATGTGTTACGTCCTCGTAGAGCTATGCTACAGATCAACCTTCAAAGGCCTAACTATAGCATCAGTTTTAGCATTTAGTGACTGTGGTCTGTATACTCTCACTGTCATGTTGTGTAACAATGACATAGTTATTATCCGATGAAGCGGTCTGTCATAGGAAACTGCTTACCGTACTGTTTGGGGGTCTAGCTGGGGTCATTTTACAGTGGAAGGGAAAATAGCCAGGTTTTGATTTGGGGATATGTTTACAGTGCACGTGTGTGCGTGCATGTGTGCGTGTGTGAGCTCCTGCACTTATCCAGAGAATGAATAAAACACAGGCCGGTTTGATGTGTCTCGTGTATATTTACTTAGCACCGGGATCTGGGGGCTTATAACTCTGAATATTGCATTTTAACAACCATGTTTGAGCTAAGAGTGGGGAGAATGTTGAATCAGAGAGCATGTGGCATCTTATATGCACATTTGTCAGTGCCTGAACTTGATTTCAGTTTGTGTCAATGTGTTTGTGTTTATGTGTATCGTGCATGCATGTGGATACCTGCATTAGTATGTGTGCTTGTGCACGCTTGTGTGTCAGAGGTTGTTTCCCCCCTTCCTTTCTGAGCTGGAGGACTGATGAGCAGCACATGTTTAGATTGTACCATGCACCTTGACGGCGGATGTGTTTATAATTACATAGTTAGTTGGGAGCCAGGGCACGGAAGTGGGCTGTGGGTCGCAAAGGAGAGTCAGGCTTTCTCCAGATGGCTCCCATTCCCCAACACTGGCCGTGCTGCACCTCAGGTTGCTTCCCTTCATGCCTCTTTTGTATATATATTTTTTTCATCTTCTTTTTTCCCATCACAATATTTGCAGATTGAGCATTGGCACTATCTTGCACCAAATTGTGGTTCAGTTAGTTAAAGGTAAGGCATAGTTTAGAATATCATATCGATAATACAGTAAATATACAGTAAATAGCCAATAGTTAACTCCCTTTAGTCAAATTGGCTTCAATAATGTTCTTTCAATTCATTCATTCAACCACAATCCCATGTAATGTCAGTTATTTACATTTAGTTCCCCTTTGCTACATTTTTTTCAGGCTAATCAGTTGGAAATGAACTTGGCTTGTGGTTCCATTTACTTTGGCTGTCACGACATCTGCCGAAGTTGGTCCCTCTCCTTGTTCGGGCGGCGTTCGGCGGTCGACGTCACCGGTCTTCTCGCCATCGCCGCTCCACCTTTAATTTTTCCATTTGTTTTGACTTGTTTTCAAGACACCTTGATTACATCTCCTCATGATTACTATGTGTATTTAGCCCTCTGTTCCCTCCATGCCTGGGTGGGGTATTGTTTATTGTCTAGGTTGGCACGCTTCCGTCCGGGTTGTGCCGGGTTTGATTTGTACCCGCGATTTGTAGCAGCCGGTACTTTGTACTTGGTTGTTGTACTTTGTGCTGTCTCACTTGTTCTTTGGGCATTTGTTTTTGTGACGCGGTTGCGTTCTTACTGTTCTTACTATTTGCCTCAGTAAAGTGCTTCTTTGTTCACTCATCTCTGTTCTCCTGCGCCTGACTTCCATGCACCAGCTACATCCACCGCATGACATTGGCTGACTGTATGTAGGCTACAGTTCGTGTCCACACACATGTGTACGGCTGTGCATGCTTAACATTTAAGAAAGGGAACCAAAAAAGAGCTATAAATAATAAAATATTTGACAAACAAATGTGTTTTTACTAACATAGTTGCTAAAGCTGCTGTGAAAGACATCTTCGCATGTCATAAAAACTGTATCAGTCAGTGCTTTGTATCAGCTGTACGCAAGGAGACAATTTCCAGTTAAATATAAGTTGCAGAGATGGCCTCACAGGTGTTAAACAGATAAGCGCTTTGGCTGCTTGGGAAACTATGTTATTGAACCGGAGAGACTTGATAAACACCCTGGCTCCGCATGGCAACTAAAGACAGGGTCGGAGGTCTCCCACAGCCACGATGGAAGAAGTTTTTCGTTGTTGTCAGAGCTCAACAGGTGAGCCCGAGGTGGGGAGAGACTTCTCAAAACATATCACCCAAAAGAAGAGCAGGGCTCAATGTCAGGAATTTATGCCACACACCAGCACTCACTCACCACACATGTCACAACAACCCATATTTACCTTTTACCTCAACATACATGGAATCCTATTTTCTTTGTAGCTTTGTGTGGGGAAACTACCCCAAAAACTGAAACCGGTCAAAAAACAACAACTAAAGAACAACGTTGGCCACCAATATATGGGCCAGTGTTTGTTTTTGTTTGAGTGTCATGGGGTTGCTGTGGGGGGAGGAGATGTCAGACCTGCACCTGTGCTGTGGGAGCCTGGGGCTAGCTGAGCTGAGCTGAGCTTCTGTCTGTAGGAATAACCCTCTGGGCAGGGCTATAGTCAGTCGTCAGTAGAAAGAACATTCTCCTGCACACATTCCTTCCTCTGTGCATCTATTATGTGGCCGTTTAGGTCAATGCAGCCCTTTAATATAGAACACACAGCTCATTTGTGTGGGATTTTTATGCACACCTTCACTTGACAATCAATATTGATTGCTTAAAACGTCCATCTCCTTTGTGGTTAATTAGATATTATGCAAGGCAGCTATGGTTCATTAGTGTTACACAGTCAGTAGGCGCAGAGTGTAGAACAGGTGGGAAATGTATTTTGTCAGATACGTTTTTGTATGCATGCTATTCTGCTAATTGGAAAAATAAAGTCTTCTCTACAGTAACCCCATTCCAACCATCAGTGATGGTTCAAATGTTTTAGATAACCAGTTAATCTAGTCAACATGAGATTGTGGTCTAAACCAAACACCATAACACACAGCTCTGTGACTAAATCAAAGTTGAGAATAAAAATTGGTAGAAGTAGAATAGCATTTGTCTATGTATGAGCGTGTGTGGTGTGTGAAATGCTGTGGTTTTAGATGAAGAGGCCGATCTCTGTTCGTCCCCCCAACTCCATGGTCCACGCAGATGTCCTGGAGCATTGTCTCAATTTGCTCAGAAAGAGAGATAATTATGTTTAAATGCAGCAGTTTAACGATAAATTAGCAATAGTAAGTAATGATGGCTTATTTCCCATCTGTCTGCGTAGCGCGCTGCAGCTAGTGAATGGGCCACGGTGTTCTAACCACTCACCAATGGTTCAGGGGCAGTTTTATTTAAACATAATGTAATATCAAGAATTAAGGGATTATCCAACTGTTTCATGGTCATTATTCATTTGTTAGTAGTGAACAATAGGTGTTTCTTTTTTATTGGAACATTTACTTTATCTTGTAAAGTCTACTCAAGAAAACATAGAAACATAACATAGAAACATCTGCACTACAAGACTCTTTGTAGTATTTTCAGAAGTCTGTAAACAAGACCAACTGTACGTGGTCAAGTCCCAATGAGGAGTTAATGCTTTGCAGGTCGAAACCTTGCTAAAACATGCAGTAGAACTGCTGTTCAGTGATTGAAATGCCAACCTGATAGGAGAGAAGGTCCTGGACCAACCAAGGCCATGTCCTGGACCAACCAAGGCCATGTCCTGGACCAACCAAGGCCAGGTCCTGGACCAAACAAGGCCAGGCCCTGGACCAAACAAGGCCAGGCCCTGGACCAAACAAGGCCCGGCCCTGGACCAACCAAGGCCAGGTCCTGGACCAACCAAGGCCATGTTCTGGACCAAACAAGGCCAGGCCCTGGACCTGTGTTAGTCTCTGATCTGGCTATGGGCTACACTAGTTCAACTAGCAGACAAGATTTTCTTAGAATTCCGTGGCATTATTTTTATATTATTTTATAGTATGACGAATACAATTGAACATAGCTGAATAAAATAGAAAGGATATTTTCTCCAAACAATTTGAGGGAGTGCTCACATGCGGCTATTCTGTGCTGAGCGGTTAACAAAGAAATTGGTCCTCCTGTATGCTTAATTTAGAGTTATTAATGTAACTTTAGTTGTGATACAAACGTTGGGCTATATGCTTTGATTTGTAATACATTTTAAGACTGTATGATGCAACTCCAATGATGATTACAAAAAAGTTGCATAAAAGGCATGAGCTTTGCTTTGTTTTTTTGCGCAGGCTCCACACACTTCATCAGTCTCTCATTAACAATCTGACAAGCACTTTATAATGCCTCGAATTTCCTGGTGGCATCCCCTTTGTGTGGCCAGGAGGCCTACCCAAACAATCCATGCCTTTTGTGGTCAGTGGCCATTGTGCCCTTGGGATGAACATAATAATTATAATTCCCTTCTCCCGGCTGTGTGCTCTGAAGCAACTCTCACTAACATGGCTCTCTCAGATAGCTCAATTCTTATTAGCCAATGCCTTTCACATGATTGGGGCATTCTCACAGACTACAAGTGAAGACAGACACATCAGGAACACAACTGAGTGCATCCTTATCCAATTCCGAGGAACATATTGAAGATATTGGAAGAACTGTACACATTTACTTTTCGTCAGCCAACAATCAATCAATCAAATGTATTTATAAAGCCCTTCTGTGCTGTACAGAAACCCAGCCTAAACCCCCAAACAGCAAGCAATGCAGGTGTAGAAGCATGGTGGCTAGGAAAAACTCAATAGGAAGGCCAGAACCTAGGAAAAAACCTAGAGAGGAACTAGGCTATGAGGGGTGGCCAGTCCTCTTCTGGCTGTGCCGGGTGGAGATTATAACAGAACATAGCCAAGATGTTCAAATGTTCATAGATGACCAGCAGGAGTAAATGTCAGTTGGCTTTTCATAGCCGATCATTCAGAGTACCTCTACCGCTCCTGCTGTCTCTAGAGAGTTGAAAACAGCAGGTCTGGGACAGGTAGCATGTCCGGTGAACAGATTAGGGTTCCATAGCCGCAGACAGAACAGTTGAAACTGGAGAAGCAGCAAGGCTAGGTAGTCCTGAGGCATGGTCCTAGGGCTCAGGTTCTCCAAGAGAAAGAAAGAAAGAACATACTTAAACTCACACAGGACACCAGATAAGACAGGAGAAATACTTGAGATATAACAGACTGACCCTAGCCCCCCGACACATAAACTACTGCAGATGAAGATGAATAGGCCTAACGAACAGCAAAAGCACCAGCCTGTCAATCTACTATCCCCCATAGTATTAAAGTTGACCTATTGTATTTTGTACGGGAAATAAATATTTCAAACATAGTCTGGGACCATTAGCATTAAAAAACAAACATTTTTAAGCAATGAGGCTGACGCGACAGATCAGAATGTTAAGTTTAAAATGTTGATAAACTACTAGGCTACATTATAAATAAGCGCAGCAATGCGCACATGGCAGTAGGCTATAAGTGCAAATGTTTCCAAATGCAATCAATTAGTGGGAAAACACCATTCTCAAAAGTGACCACAAATGTGATTATGCATGTAATGCTTTTATTACGAAGGTGCATTTTTATGGTGAAAATTATCTTCTCCAAACTTGAAACTCATGCGCTGCTTATGTATGTCAATTACACTCTACACCCCTTGTAAAGTGGATTAATGTGCTTAATTTTATGAAGTTATTTGGCCACTTTAGTTGTGATTACAAACCTTATTAAAACATATAGGCCTGGTTCTCCCGAGTGGCGCAGCGGTCTAAGGCACTGCATCTCAGCGCTTGAGCCGTCACTACAGACCCGGGTTCAGTCCCAGGTTGTATTGCAGCCAGCAGTGACTGGGAGACCCATGAGGCGACGCACTATTGGCTCACTGTCGTCCTGGTTAGGGGAGTGTTTGGCCGGCCGGGATGTCCTTGTCCCATCTCGCTCGAGCAACTCCGTGTGGCAGGCCGGGTGCATGCACACTGACTCCGACACATTGGTGCTTCCGGATTAAGTGAGCAGTGTGCCAAGAAGCAGTGCGGGGTCATGTATTGGCAGGGTCATGTATCGGAGGATGTAAAAAAGGATCCCATCAACTGGTGAAAAAATGTATAATAATAAAAGTACAATTAAAAAAATTGAAAATATTATCTACTATCCCCCATAGTATAAAAGTTGACAATTTCTATTCTGTTTGGGAAAAAAATATTCCAAACATAGTCTAGGACCATTAGCATAAAAAAATATGTTTTTAAGCATTTTTAAGTAATAAGCAATTTTAAGCTATGGGCTCGGCTACATGAGGTGTGCGACTATGATTTGAAAAAGTTGCACTTAAATAATGAATGGATGATGCTTTTCCCATGGTTCATTTTTCATGCCAGCCACGTAGGCTATAGTCATGTTATAAAGAGAAGCAACGTGATTAATTTAGCAGGCCTTGACTATAGAAAGTTGATGGGATCCTTTTCTTTTTAATAGAGGCCATCACTCTGTTTTCTTACGCAATTGCATAGCCTATAGAAATGTTGCACAACAGAAGTGTTTGTTCAGATTTCCGTTGACATTTGCATTGATATCAGAGTGATTAGACGGTCAATAGTGTTCTGAGTACGAGGCAGTTAGCAAGTTTGGTAGGCTACTAATGACCATCAGTAGCATCAGTGCTTGGAGAAGCCTAATAAAACAATTAAAACCCTGCTTCTTTAAAGAGTATCTTAAATAATCCCACAGGTGGGATTATTAGATGCTGGAGGAAACAGGTACAAAGGTATCTAAATCCACAGTAAAACAAGTCCTATATCAACTAACCTGAAAGGCTGCTCAGCAAGGAAGAAGCCAATTCTCCAAAACCACCATTAACTTCTTCGAGATAGAGGGCGCTCTTTTAATTTTTGGATAAAAAACATTCCCGTTTTAACCTGTTACTCCTACCCCCTACTTTTTCGAACATTCTGTTAAAAATCGTGCAACATTTCAGCACCCTGCTGCTCATGCCAGGAATATAGTATATGCATATGATTAGTATGTGTGGATAGAAAACACTCAGACATTTATAAAACTGGTTAAATCACGGCTGTGACGATAACAGAACGTGCGTTTCATCGAAAAGTGCAGGAAAATCTGATCACTGAAAATTGAAAAATATATCCATGCGCCACTTCAACCGATTGATAAAGGTGAACCACATTAAATGGGGCCGAGGTTGCAATACCTACAGCTTCCACACAATGTCAACAGTCTTGTCATTTGCCTACGATTTGTTTCTTGGTCAAACGAACAAGAGACAGCCCATTTCTTCAGGTCTCCAACCGGATATTTTGGTTGAGATTTACCCGGACATTATTTCCAGACGTACAGCTATAGAATATACATCGCCTCGTGATCAATTTGATTGCTTATTAACGTTTACTAATACCTAAAGTTGCATTACAAAAGTATTTCGAAGTGTTTTGTGAAAGTTTATCGTCGACTTTTTTAATTAAAAAAAATGACGTTACGTTATAAAACGCTATTTTTTTCGTTGATCACACAGTCTTCATAGATCGATATCTCGGCTATATATGGACCGATTTAATCGAAAAAAAGACCCAATCGTGTTTATGGGACATCTAAGAGTGCCAACAAAGAAGATGGTCAAAGGTAATGAATGTTTTATATTTTATTTTGCGTTTTGTGTAGCGCCGACTATGCTAATTATTTTGTTTACGTCCCCTGCGGGTCTTTTGGGGTGTTACATGATATCAGATAATAGCTTCTCAAGCTTTCGCCGAAAAGCATTTTAAAAATCTGACTCGTTGCCTGGATTCACAACGAGTGTAGCTTTAATTCAATACCCTGCATGTGTATTTTAATGAACGTTTGAGTTTTAACGAGTGCTATTAGCATTTAGCGTAGCGCATTTGCATTTCCAGATGTCTAGATGGGACGCCTGCATGTCAGGTAGGAGCAAGAGGTTTAACAAGATATTTTGTCACGAAAAGATGCTCGACGATGCATGTAATTGACAGCTTTGGAAAGAAAAAATTCTGACGTTTCCAAAACTGCAAAGATATTATCTGTGAGTGCCCCAGAACTGATGGTACAGGCGAAACCAAGATGAAACTTCAAACAGGAAATGAACAGAATTTGAGGCTCTGTTTTCCATTGTCTCCTTATATGGCTGTGAATGTGCCCTGAACGAACCTACGCTCTCTGCCGTTTGCCCAAGGTGTCTGCAGCATTGTGACGTATTTGTAGGCATATCATTGGAAGATTGGCCATAAGAGACTACATTTACCAGGTGTCCGCCCAGTGTCCTTTGTCGAAATTGCTGCGTAATCTCCAAGCTGCACGTTCCACGAACGATATATCATCGAAGAGATGTGAAAAACACCTTGAGGATTGATTCTAAACAACGTTTACCATGTTTCAGTCGATATTATGGAGTTCATTTGGAAAAAAGTTTGGCGTTTTGATGACTGAATTTTCGTATTTTTTTGGTAGCCAAACGTGACGCACAAAACGGAGCGATTTCTCCTAAACAAATCATCTTTCAGGAAAAACTGAACATTTGCTATCTAACTGAGAGTCTCAGGAATAACTGAACATTTGCTATCTAACTGAGAGTCTCCTCATTGAAAACATCCGAAGTTCTTCAAAGGTAAATTATTTTATTTGAATGCTTTTCTGTTTTTTGTGAAAATGTTGCCTGCTGAATGCTAACGCTAAATGCTACGCTAGCTATCAATACTGTTACACAAATGCTTGTTTTGCTATGTTTGAGAAGCATAGTTTTTAGAATCTGAGATGACAGTGTTGTTAACAAAAGGCTAAACTTGAGAGCTAGCATATTTATTTAATTTCATTGGCGATTTTCATGAATAGTTAACGTTGTGTTATGCTAACGAGCTTGCGAATAGAATTACACTCCTGGATACAGGTTTTTTTCGTAGCTCAACGTGATGAACAAAACGGAGCGATTTCGCCTACACAAATAATCTTTCAGGAATAACTGAACATTTGCTATCTAACTGAGTCTCCTCATTGAAAACATCCGAAGTTCTTCAAAGGTAAATTATTTTATTTAAATGCTTTTCTGGTTTTTGTGAAAATGTTGCCTGCTGAATGCTAATGCTAAATGCTACGCTAGCTATCAATACTGTTACACAAATGCTTGTTTTGCTATGGTTGAGAAGCATATTTTGAAAATCTGAGATGACAGTGTTGTTAACAAAAGGCTTAGCTTGAGAGCTAGCATATTTATTTCATTTCATTGGCAATTTTCATGAATAGTTAACGTTGCGTTATGGTAATGGGCTTGAGGCTGTAGTCACGATCCCGGATCCGGGATGGCTCGACGCAAAAAGTTAAAAAGCCAGACTCCGGTTTGTAACTGCACATGGGGACAAAGATCGTACTTTTTGGGGAAATGTCCTCTGGTCTGATGAAACAAAAATAGAACTTTTTGGCCATATGACCATCGTTATGTTTGGAGGAAAAGGGGGAGGCTTGCAAGCCGAAGAACACCATACCAACCGTGAAGCATGGGGGTGGCAGAATCGTGTTGTGGGGATGCTTTGCTGCAGGAGGCCCTGGTGCACTTCACAAAATAGATGGCATCATGAGGAGGGACATTTATGTGGATATATTGAAGCAACATCTTAAGACATCAGTCAGGAAGTTAAAGCTTGGTCGCAAATGGGTCTTCCAAATGGATAATGACCCCAAGCTTACTTTCAAAGTTGTGGCAAAATGGCTTAAGGACAACAAAGTCAAATTATTGGAGTGGCAATCACAAAGCCCTGACCTCAATCCTATAGAAAATGTGTGGGCAGAACAGAAAAAGCTTGTGCAAGTGAGAAGGCCTACAAACCTGATTCAGTTACAGCAGCTTTGTCAGAAGGGATGGGCCAAAATTCACCCAATTTATTGTGGGAAGCTAGTGGAAGGCTACCCGAAACATTTGACCCAAGTTAAACAATTTAAAGGCAATGCTACCAAATACTAATTGAGTGTATGTAAACGTCTGACCCACTGGGAATGTGATGAAAGAAATAAAAGCTGAAATAAATCATTCTCTGTAACGGCTTTCTTCCTGGGAAGGAGAGGAGGACCAAAATGCAGCGTGGTTATTTATAAACATCTTTAATGAAAGATGAAAACTATACAACATAAGAAAATGTGGGAAAAAAACAAAACAGTCCTAACTGGTGCAAAACACAGAGACAGGAACAATCACCCACAAAATACCTAAAGAATATGGCTGCCTAAATATGGTTCCCAATCAGAGACAATGATAAACACCTGCCTCTGATTGAGAACCACTCCAGGCAACCATAGACTTACCTAGAACACTCAACTGAACACAACCCCATAGACTACAAAACCCCTAGACAAAACAAGACACATAAATCACCCATGTCACACCCTGGCCTAACCAATATAATAAAGAAAACACAGAATACTAAGGCCAGGGCGTGACATTCTCTCTACTATTATTCTGACATTTCACATTCTTAAAATAAAGTGGTGATCCTAACTGAAGTAAGACAGGGAATTTTTACTAGGATTAAAGGTCAGGAATTGTGATAAACTGAGTTTAAATGTGTTTGGCTAAGGTGTATGTTATGTTAGCTATATTAAGATGAATGCACTAACTGTAAGTCACTCTGGATAGGAGCGTCTGCTACAATTACTAATTGTAAATGCAAAGCTCACGTTAACTAGCTACCTTGCTAACAACAACTACCTGAACAAAGATAGCTACCTGGACAACTTGGCACAAAGATATAACCTGCATTTGCAAGTTAGGTAGCTAGCGAGCATTTGGGGGCTTTGTTTGCTAACCCGAAACAACATGCTTAATGTATATTTTCTAGGGCAAAAATACATGAAGGACTGTACTTGTCTACTACAAATATAGCCATGGCTCTGGCAGAAAATAGCAAAACGTATCAGCAATCATTCAGCAACGTACACAGCTGGTTGCATAGTAATGGTGCCAGAGTTATCGGCCTGAATCTATTCTGTTGATACAGTCCCTCCAATAGCATATACATTACTTCCAAACTATTTTTCTCACTGTATATTTATTGATTGATGATATTTTATTCCATTCACAGGCTACAATGTACGTACAAAACCTGGACGATTTGATGTTCAGCAACATCGTGGGAACCCCCCTACCATATCAGGAGCTGTTACAGAAGGGCAGTGGCCAGACACCAAATCCCACTTCAGAGTAATAGAAGACACTTGAATCAGGTTGGTCACAATGGTCAAAAAACTATTTGTCCTGGAATTCACCGAACCACCATTGATAATGTAAATACTGCTGTGTGTATATGTGTGCCTTGTACGTTGTAAGGAGGTGCCCACTTCCACTGTGACAATGGACTACTCCTGGGTGAGTAATACCAACCAGTCCGTGCCAGCCACTTGTGAATTAGCTGTGAATCAGGATCTCTGATTTGGTATGCTCAACCGTGTATTTACTGTTGGCTTCCATGACTGTATGGTGCTATTCTTTCTCTCTCTCCCTACCTCTGTGATATAGGAGCTGGGTCAGCTATAGGAGCCGAAGTCGGACTCCTTCATGACCAGTATCTGGACGAGAGGGGCCTGGAGCTGTCCTCAGATGGGACAAAAGGTGATTACTAATAAGACCGTACATCACAAGTGTTTAGTAATATCACATTTTCAATACGTATCACTCATCAACTCCTCCTCATTTTTCTACAGATGGGCAGTCCTTTGACTGAAAGACAGGTTAATACAGGGATGTCTGAACTGGGAGAGACCTTGCACTCAACATAACAATTAAACAAGACACATCTATTACCTTTTATCCTTTTGTTTTTATTGAATTGAATGGTACCATCAACAGGGGGAACTCCTGTCTTATATGGGACACCATACATGAAGGTATAATATTTGCACATGGATACATTATCAGAACACTGCTTCTACAGTATTATGTGAAGTATGCTTCATTCTACTTGCAACTGTTACACTTGAAGTTATCAAAACACTTTGTTTAGAATATCTACATAAGTTCAGTAATGGCACTTTTCTCATATTACTCTGCAGGCTACTAACCGACTAGCATCGTCCTGGAGTAAGCTTTGAATTGGTCAGTAGCCTACAGAGTGGTCTCCTCCTGCATCTCATATCTGCCTGTAGTTATTGAACTCTGCCTGCTGGACCCATGGGTGAGGTAATCTCTGTCATATCCAAGATGGAAGTCATGCACTACACCCCTACTGCCACCTGAATGCACCTGTCCATAATCTGTAATACATTACATAGAATGAAGGCACTTCATCACACACTGGAGACTTGAAGACAGAACCTCACCTCAAGAGACTGAAAATATTTTGCATGGGTCTTCAGATCCTCAAAAAGTTCTACAGCTGCACCATCGAGAGCATCCTGACTGGTTGCATCACCGCCTGGTATGGCAACTGCGCGGCCTCCGACCGCAAGGCGCTACAGAGGGTAGTGAGTACAGCCCAGCACATCAAGGAGGCTTTCTGCCATCTAGGACCTCTATACCAGGCGGTGTCAGAGGAAGGCCCTAAAAATTGCCAAAGACTCCAGCCACCCTAGTCATAGACTGTTCTCTCTGCTACCGCACAGCAGGTGGTACCGGAGTTCCAAGTCTAGGTCTAACAGCTTCTACCCCCAAGTCATAAGACTGCTGAATAGCTAATCAAATGCCTACCAGGACTATTTAAATTGACCCCCCTTTTTTTACGCTGCTGCTACTTGCTGTTCATGATCTATTATCTATGCATAGTCACTTTACCCCGACCTACATATAAATATTACCTCAATTACCTTGACTAACCTGTACCCCCGCACATTGACTAGGTACCGGAACCCCCTGTATATAGCCATGTTATTGTAATTGTATTGTTGCACTTTTATTTTTTACTTTAGTTTATTTAGTAAATATTTTTATTAACTCTTATTTTTCTTAAAACGACATTGTTCGTTAAGGGCTTGTAAGTAAGCATGTCATGGTTGTAATCGGCGCATGTGACAAATAACATTTGGTTTCGATTTGATTTGTGCATGTCAGTGTGTTAGACAGCCAAATACTTAGATTTGGTCAAATAGACAAATATAATGCCATTATAGTTTGGGTTAGACAGCTGAAGTTGTACTCTACACATATTTTTGTCATATTTCTGTCACACTGTCTATATAAGCACATCAATTTGATATTTACAGCATCAAATGTCTTGTCTTTGTAACACGAACACACTCATCATTCATAGATTTTTAGTTGATAAATGTATCTACACTCAAGCTGGGTGATGTTTATGCAATGTCCCCATGTAGCCTACACCGGTTGTAGGGATATTAGTTCTGGCATTTGTACCCCGGGAAAGATTTAACGGAGGACATAAGAGAGACGAGACGAGACAAAACTAGCCAGTTATAGAATATTGCGCTGTAGGACAGCTGAGCTGACTCAAGAACGGGCCTTCAACTCGCAGTTGATCCCATTTCCAAGGTAACATGTATTTACATGATGCGATGAAACATTGAAACTAAGTTGCAAAAGCTACGAGGTGTTGTAGAACAAGTGTCTTATGAAACACATTCCTGACATTGGCTCTTGCCATAATGGATTTGACATAGAAATATCAGCTAAATAGCATAGCCAGTTGCAGCTATCACCAAGCTATGCTAACTAGCTGTTGTCAGCTTTGCTAAACACACTTTGGTCTGTACTTATGCTCCTGTGACCTCCATGATGGAAACAGACCTGCTGTTTTTACCCAGAAATACTGTTCTTTCAGGTCCTGTTGCATGTTAAGCACATTCTGACTTTGCCAGTCCTATAGGTTTAATGGGTGACTGCATTTCCTGATTTGGTCTTATGTTTAGTCAATGCTCATTAACAAATGCCAGTGGCCATGGCTGAAGGCAAACGAGAGTTAATTCTCTTGGAGTGTGGCTTGAAGTGGGTGTTTCTTTGGTGTGTCTTCGCGATTCAATCACAACAAACAAGGCCAGTGGTGCAGTGAGGTAAAATAAGTTAGCTTTTCTATGGAGAGAACAAATTTTGAAGTTGACTAACTCGCCACCTTCCGACTGACTCGACATCTCAAGATGGTCAGCTAATTCAGTTCAATGTTAAGGCTAAAGCTTGCGCTGACCTTGTGTTTAGTTAGGTCAAATATAAGCCATGGTATCCTACCTAGCCGTACTCAGCCACTGCAGGCAGGGTGGAAACAGAACAGTAGCATGGGGGTGGACATGTAGACACTTATTTGCTCCTATTTGACATGGACTCTTATGTGAACTCAAATAATGTGTCACAACCACGAGCAGTGTCTTCATATAACTTCTGGATACCAGGAAGTTATGGACAACCACATGTTAACTTAATATTGCCATTGTCATTAGAGCAAAGTGGTTTCTATTTTAAAATTACAAGGTTAGTGTCATTTTATGGTAACATATATGTATCCCAATACAGTATATCTCACTTCCTTCTTGCCCTCTGTAATCCAGAATGTGATCATAACATGTGAAGAGTTAAAAGGAAACAAGAGCAGCAGGAGTGTGTCTCCTCACCTTCCTAACTCACACAGCCTCTCTCCTTCAACCAGCTGGCAAAGGCTTCACTTATCTTACCAATTAGGAAGCCATTTCCTGTCCATTCTGCTTCTAGAAACAGAAAGAGAGAGAGAGAGAGAGAGAGAGACAGAGAGACAGAGAAAGAGAGATAAAAAGGCATTGCTGTGTGCATGGTACCCACACACGGGTACGTATTGCACAACACATATGTGTGTGTCCTGTGGATGTAAGCATATGTACACATGCAAGCACGCTTAAATATCTATAAACACTTAACATACACAGCCAGAAATACACGACACATGAAACCTGCTGAGCAACATGAACACCTACTGTACAAACAAGCTGCCCTCAGACTCCCAAATGGGCCTTAGACACATCCAACAAGTGTCAGACAGTGAATCAATATATGAATAGATGTTCTCAACAATTGATCAAAAGCAATAGACTTTCTCCACATAAAGGTAGAAACATGAAATGAGATCTGTCCAGTATGACTGCAGCCAGACTTAATCCTTCTACTTCTCACCTCCAGCGCATTTGATTCCCACTGCAAATTTCCTGTTCTGGTCATGTTTTAATCAGTCTCTTTGTTTGAGTTGAGATGTCAGCAGGTTAGAAGTAGCAGGTTGTGTAACTCCCTCACATTCTCAACCAAGACACAGTTGAAATGCGGTTGGTATTTTCCTGATATTCAAACAATATGACGGCCAAGTCATCCAGGAGTCATTGACTGGTTATTGACCTAGGTTGTCCACACGCCTCAAGATAGAGTTAGCTCACTAAGCTAAAGCCTATGCATTACTTCTAAGTGGGCGCTTACTTGAGATTCTAAACCACGTTTCGCTGAACTCTAAACATCCAGGCTCTGGTGTTCATGGGTTCTTCTACTGTGAGGCCCAGGGGGCAGGTGCTGGACAGGCTGGCCTGCAGGCCTCTCTGAGTCTGGCCTAAACCTGTAGGGAGATATGATGCATCTGGCTGGAGTTAGACATGCGGAACTGTGGTGCATCTGCCATGTCACTCTCATGCCATCAAACAGGCCGCGGAGCCAACGCTAAACATGCACAACGAATCCAGAGCAGGCGGAGGCTATGTTCGTGTGTGTGTTTGTGTAAGCTGAGTGACTGGGAATGCCATGCAGGTTTGACACGTAGCAGTGTGTTATGGTCAATATTACAAATATAAGTAGATCTTAGATTATTAACTTGGTTCTAATCCATTTTCTTCCAGTATTTTGATAATGCAACACACTGTAATACTTCCTAACAATGTCTGATAAAGAATCTTTCCTTAAATACTTCTAAACTGGTAGGTATTTTGTGCCTTTTTTCTGGTGCAAAATGCTACCAATTGAAATAACAAAAAGGTAAATGGTACAACATAAAGCATTCAACTCAGCGCATATGGAAGCCATTGTCCAGATCTTGTGTAATACTAGATGTTAAATTATTACATTTGATAGCATGGCAAAATTGATTTCACAAACCATTTTGCTCAGAATTTCAAATTTGTCAAGTTGCTTAATAATGTTAATTTGAACAGTGTGTTTGGCATTCAAGTTTGCTTGAAAGGTTCATAATTCATCCTAATTTGGTATTTCTGACCTTGAACTCTCTGTTTCAAGGTGTACAAACTGTAATGTTGAGCCTCAAATGTGACTTTGCAAACCATGCAGCAAGGAGTGAGGTGTGTGTGTGTGTGTGTGTGTGTGTGTGTGTGTGTGTGTGTGTGTGTGTGTGTGTGTGTGTGTGTGTGTGTGTGTGTGTGTGTGTGTGTGTGTGTGTGTGTGTGTGTGTGTGTGTGTGTGTGTGTGTGTGTGTGTGTGTGTGTGTGTGTGTGTGTGTGTGTATTTTGACAAATGATGCATAATTGAGCAGATTACATTTCTTGATCTCCAGAGTTCCTTCAAGTCCAACTCCAAGAACAAAGCTGAAGTGCTAAAATGTTATGAGCGTCCATCGAGAACATTTCCAACAGGATCCAAGAAACTGACAGAAACTCTGGTTCTGCTTTCTTTCCAGATTATCTCCACGGTTTGCTCTTTTATGGTGGAGAAACAATTGACATTAGCTAGGGGAGATCTGTCTCTCCTCCCTCTCTGGTATACTTTCATGATGTGTGTGTGTGTGTGTGTGTGTGTGTGTGTGTGTGTGTGTGTGTGTGTGTGTGTGTGTGTGTGTGTGTGTGTGTGTGTGTGTGTGTGTGTGTGTGTGTGTGTGTGTGTGTGTGTGTGTGTGTGTGTGTGTGTGTGTGTTTTTGTGTGTGTGTGAGAGTGAGAGAGAGAGAACACAAAGTTAGTTTGCAGGCTTCAAAGCTAAGATTCTTAGAGACATTGCCTTCAACTCTGAAATGTGATTCAATACACATCAGAAGGAGCAAAACATCTGCTGTGCAGATTATACTTTTAAATCTGGCTGAATGTCAAACAGGCCTGAAATGTACTTTTGTTATTACAGTAGTATTACTAATTGT
Source organism: Oncorhynchus keta (assembly GCF_023373465.1). Lineage (NCBI taxonomy): Eukaryota > Metazoa > Chordata > Actinopteri > Salmoniformes > Salmonidae > Oncorhynchus > Oncorhynchus keta. The sequence goes on from NC_068441.1 coordinate 13,868,162, forward strand.
TAACCCTGCTGTTGTGTTAGTTTCATGTTAATTTATTCTGTGTTCCCGGTCCAAAATGACCGCCCCCATTAAAGCTGATTATAAGTCCATAGTAATATATATATTATCACCTAATGTTGTGTTAGCTGATTTTATCAACTCAGGTTCTTGTGAACATTACAAGTTATGCACTTATATTTGCTATTTATGGCCTCATTGACCTGAGCTCATACAAATCGTTTTTGAGTAAAAAAAGTTAAAATGCGTTGATTATTTTGACTACAACAAATACTCAGATAAAACATATTGTGATATTTATCACAGATTACTTTGTGTCCAAGTTCAACAAGGACTCTATCCTCCTCACCAGTGTCATTTCCAAAAACACCTCTTGCAACCCCTATTACGAGCCTATTCAACCTCTCTTTCGTGTCGTCTGAGATCCCCAAAGATTGGAAAGCTGCTGCGGTCATCCCCCTCTTCAAAGAGGGAGACACTCTAGACCAAAACTGTTATAGACCTATATCCATCCTCCTCTGCCTTTCTAAAAATCTTCTAAAGCCTGGTATATCTCTCTGGTCACCCCCAAAACCAATTCCTCCTTTGGCCGCCTCTACCTTACTAAATGTCTAAATGTCTGCTAAATGGCATATATTATATTATTATTATATATTACCTTACAGTTCTCTGCTGCCAATGACTGGAAAGAAATACCAAAATCTCTGAAACTGGAAACACTTATCTCCCTCACTAGCTTTAAGCACCAGCTGTCAGAGCAGCTCACAGAGTACTGCACCTGTACATAGCCCATCTATAATTTAGCCCAAACAACTACCTCTTCCCCTACTGCTATATTGTATTTACTTCGCCACCATGGCCTTTCCTTTGCATTTACCTCCCTTATCTCACCTCATTTGCTCACATTGTATATATACTTATTTTTCTATTATTATTGACTGTATGTTTGTTTTACTCCATGTGCAACTCTGTGTTGTTGTATGTGTCGAACCCTGTATAAATAAAAATTCTTATCGGCAGACTCAATAGCCTTGGCTTCTCAAATGACTGCCTCGCCTGTTTAACCAGCTACTTCTCAGATAGAGTTCAGTGTGTTAAATCGGAGGGCCTGTTGTCCAGACCTCTGGCAGTCTCTATGGGAGTGCCACAGGGTTCAATTCTCGGGCCGACTCTTTTCTCTGAAAACAGCAATAATGTCACTCTAGCTGCTGGTGATTCTCTGATCCACCTCTACGCAGACGACACCATTCTGTATACATCTGGCACTTTGGACACTGTGCTGACAAACCTCCAAACGAGCTTCAATGCCATACAACACTCCTACTGAAGCCTCCAACTTCTTTTAAATGCAAGTAAAACTAAGTGCATGCTCTTCAACCGATTGCTGCCAAGCACCCTCCAGCCTGACTAGCATCACTACTCTGGATGGTTCTGACTTAGAATATGTGGACAACTACAAATACTTAGGTGTCTGGTTAGACTGTAAACTCTTCTTCCAGACTCACATTAAGCATCTCCAATCCAAAATGTAATCTAGAATTGGCTTCCTATTTCGCAAACAAAGCCTCCTTCACTCATGCTGCCAAACATGACTATCCTACAGATCCTTGACTTTGGCGATGTCATTTACAAAATAGCCTCCAACACCCTACTCAGCAAACTGGATGTAGTCTATCACAGTGCCATCCGTTTTGTCACCAAAGCCCCATACACTACCCACCACTGCGACCTGTATTGAGCTCTTTGCTGGCCCTCACTACATATTCGTCGCCAAACCCACTGTTTCCAGGTCATCTATAAGTCTTTGCTAGGTAAAGCCCTGCCTTATCTCAGCTCACTGGTCATCATAGCAACACCCACCCGTAGCATGCGCTCCAGCAGGTATATTTCACTGGTCACCCCCAAAGCCAACACTTCCTTTGGCCACCTTTCCTTCCAGCTTTAAGCATCAGCTGTCAAGGCAGCTTACCGATCACTGTACCTGTACACAGTCAATTTGTAAATAGCCCTCCCAACTACCTCATCCCCATATTGTTACTTATTGTCTTGCTCCTTTGCACCCCAGTATCTCTACTTGTACATCATCATCTGCACATCTATCACTCCAGTGTTAATGTTAAATTGTAATTATTTCACCTCCATGGCCTATTTATTGCCTTACCTCCTTAGTCTTCTGCATTTGCACACACTGTACATAGATTTTTCTATTGTGTTATTGAATGTACATGTGTTTATGTGTAACTCTGTGCTATTGTTTTTGTCGCACTGCTTTGCTTTATCTTGGCCTGGTCACAGTTGTAAATGAGAACTTGTTATCAACTGGCCTACCTGGTTAAATAAAGGTGAAATAAAATAAAAAATATGATCAAGAGCTTCACATACAGTATATTGTTTGGTCATTGTGTTGCCACAGAATAAATTGTGAGCAATGCCTCAAAAAAGCTTTATATACCAGAGCTGCGAGAAAAGTTGTATATATTATTGAAACAATGGTTCCCGTGGGGGAAAGATGCTATTGGGGAAATGTTCCCGTGGGGGTTGCCATGGAAGCCAAGAAGGGGATTGAGGTGTGTGTGTGTGCTCAAACACACATGCATGTGGGGGTCTGGGAGAGGAAGTGTGTCCATCTGATGAATGGGCATGTGCCTGATTTTATACACTAATTGTAGTCTCACCCATTAATTTATAATGACTGGTCATTCTTGACCGGGAACACCACAGCTATACAAAAGTTAGATAAAACACCCACAATTTTATGAAAATCTTCCAAACGTATTTGTGTGTTCAGATGCCCTGTGTCTACAAAGTCATGGAAACTTATGACAATCAGATTAAATGAATGACATTTTTCAGAGAGAAAACTTGTAAATCGGTCCAATTCGACCGGAACACAGCAAGAGGGTTAAATATTATACCAAGCTCAATATATCCAGCAGAATATACTTTAAACTCACTTTTAACCTTTTTCAACATTCGCAAAACAGAGAAACACCCTAATTAAGCGGTGAGTGTATAGGCTCAGGACTTGAGGAATGAAGCAGTCATTGAGCTCAGTGAATGGTGAAGCTGTCGTCTGTCTGCTGTGTTGTGTTGAACAAGATGGACGTCTCTGTGAGAGCCTCATTCCGTCTCCTGCATTCACAACAGCACCAAATACCAAATATGGGATCTTGGTTAACTCTATAACAGTATATGGGGCCGCTGTCACTCTCTCTCTCTCGGTGTTGAAGTGGTCTGTTGGGCTACATGGGTTTTTGGTTCACAATTATTACCACATTCTCTTATTGAGTCGTGAAATGCGATGGAAGTATTATGTAGGAACTGTTAAAATGGTTTATTATGCTATGGAAAAGTAAATGCTTCAAAGAGATAGGAAAGTTATCATTAATGTATCAGTATTTAGAAACTTGTTGGGTGAAACATCATGAAACTCTAATCAGTGGCTTCTCGCTATATTCTCCGAAGCACAACTGCATACCCCTCAGTGTTTAATCTTGAGGAGAGGATTCAGTAGAGTAGAGCCCTCATGTATTTCCCACAGTCCATTGCACACCCAGGAACACAGCACAGTACACAGCCCCCAGTGCTGCACTGTGGGTCCTAAGTGTGCATAACGTGGCAGCCATTATACCATTAGCTGCAGCAAAGGCCTGGGGGCAGCCAGGCAGACAGGCAGACAGGCAAACAGGCAGCCATACACTCAGCAGCTGCATCCAACGTACGGTTGGCGACTGGAGAAGTCTCTGACATTACACCACAAGGGGGGTTATACAGAGGAGACAGTTGTCAGGTTAGCTCGGGATGAGACTGTGCCTCGGTTCGGATAAGGAAAGAGAGGTGGTGTAGGCTTGGCCCTAATGTGCTCTCTGACACCTTGAGTTGGAAGACAAAGGACAATGCCAAAGGACTATTGTCTTGTGTCCAGTCTATGGAGGAAGGTTGTATGACAAATTCAAATTTCCTAGGCTTCTAGGTATCTTGCCTAGTAAGCATCTCTTTGTTCATGCTTTGTCCTGTAACTTAACCCTAGGATCTATATGCTTGTAACTAGGGCTGTGGCGGTCACAACATTTTGTCAGCCGGTGATTGTCAAGCAAATAACTGTCGGTCTCATGGTAATTGACCATTAATTAACGTAAACACATCTCCTGGCTTCCACACACGTCACTGATGCAGACCTTTGGAATATCTTATGGTCCTTCTGTAGATCAGTTGGTAGAGCATGGCGCTTGTAACGCCAGGGTAGTGGGTTCGATTCCCGGGACCACCCATACGTAGAATGTATGCACACATGACTGTAAGTCGCTTTGGATAAAAGCGTCTGCAAAAATGGCATATATTATATTATTATTAATTTTAAAAAGTCTAATAAATCCATGTAATATAGCCTACACCTCCACAATAGATCCATGATTTATTTTAGACTGTTCTAAAGAAGCATGTATGAAGAAAATGTAGTCTATTGCAGAAGAACAGAATAGCATACTCTGAGTTGTCCTTATGTTAGGTCCTGATCTGGCTATGCCAAATGGCTGTGGGCTACATTAGTTCATAGGGATGCACGATATATCGGTGAACATATCGGAATCAGCCAATATTATCTAAACACTACCAAGTACTCTATTTTTCAGATGCTGCCCTAGCGGAGCTACACAATAATGGCGTCCCTGCTATTAGCCTCACAACATACATACTATGAAAAGCCGTTTGGGTCTTTGCATGTCAAAAAAGATACAGTAGCACTGTAAAAAATTTACAAAAAAAGTTTGCAAACAAGCAAACACCGGCCACGAACGATGTGTTTACAATACTGCATTGGTAATAAAGCATAATTTGTTTGACCTCAACTTCTGGGGTAGCTAGCTTTAGCTTAGTACCTAGCTAGCACCAATACAACCAGCCTGAAAACAATGACCAGTAGAAACTGCAGTCATTTTCATTATTCTTAGCAATGATTTAGGAATCCTTGTGATTAACTATTAGCTAGGTTGCCACTTGTTTTTCGCCTGTTGAAATTGAACTATAGTTCATGAAAATAAATAGCTAGCCATCTACTTAACCCTATTGCTCAAAGCTATAAGCAGCCAGCTAGCTTCATCTGGCTAGTGAGGCTCGAGCGGACCAGGTTATGTGTTGTAAAGCTAGCCACAATAAGGATTGGCACAATATTGGAATTTGCAGTTTGCCTTCAAAATAAAAAAATATGTCATTGACAGTGATGCAAATGAATACAAATAGTAGAATTATGCCATACTTTTATTTTGAAGGCTAACCGCAAAGACCACTATTGTGGCTAATCCTTATTGTGGCAAGCTTCACATAGATGCGTCTGACCACCATTAATCGAATAAGAACTGTCTTGTAAATTAAGGTTATTTTAGATGATGACACCTAGCTATATAGTTAGATAGCTACTGAAACAGATTATGTCATTTTTCTATGTTTTTGGGGAAGAACATTGTTTGCATCCATGAGCTAGCTATCTTTTATTTATGACCAGCACTGTAGGTGCGCGATACAACTTCACCAGCATCATAGCATACGTATCGATGGATCGTTGTGACATGAAATACGAGTGATAGTGTAATCAATATGTAATAACTACGTAAAAAAATGTATGAACTCGTTAAATTATTATGTGACGTGCAGTCTTATTCAAGTCCTGATTGGTCAATAAGCTTATTTGACATGTCAAAGAGTGTTATTTGATGTGTATCTTTTTTTCTAAGATCTAAGAATGAAATGACAGAACAAATGAACAACAAAACAGCACAGCAAAAGCAGTTGAGCAGTTAAAGAAATAGGTACTCCTATATGCTTAATTTAGTTATTAATGTAACTTTAGTAGTTCTACAAACATTGGGATAAATGTTTTGATTTTTAATACATTGTAAGGCTGCATGATGCGACTCTAATGATGATTCGAAAAAATAGCTTGAAAGGCATGAGCTCTGCTTTGTTTTTTTTTTGCCTCAGGCTGTACACACTACATCAGTCACTGATTCACAATTTGACAAGCACTTGAAACTGTCAAGAATTTCACACAAGCATTTGTGCGGTCGTAATGCACCCTAAAAAAATCCATGCCGTTTGCGGCCAGTGGCCGTTGCAATTCTCCCTGAGTGCTGCGTGCTCCATCATGTGATTGGGTCTTTCTCGCAGGCTACTGTCACGCCTTGGTCTTAGTATTTTGTGTTTTCTTTAATTATTTGTTCAGGCCAGGGTGTGACATGGGTTTATTGTGTTGTCGTATTGGGGTTTTTGTAGGCATTGGGATTGTGGTTGATTAGGGGTGTGTCTAGCATATTCTTGGCTGCCTGAGGCGGTTCTCAATCAGAGTCAGGTGATTCTCATTGTCTCTGATTGGGAACCATATTTAGGTAGCCGGGGTTTCACTGTGTATTTCGTGGGTAATTGTTCCTGTCTCTGTGTAGTTGTTCACCAGACAGGCTGTATAGGTTTTCACGTTCCGTTTGTTGTTTTGTATTTGTATAGTTATTTCATGTATTCGCTATTCGTCATTAAAGAACATAAGTAACCACCACGCTGCATTTTGGTCCGACTCTCCTTCAACAAACGAACGCCGTTACAGCTACAAGTGAAGACAGACACATCGGAGACAAATGTGCACGTCCAAGGTGCATATTTATCTGTCCACATTTACTTTTCATCAGCCAACAAGATGAGTAGGCCTAATGAACAGCAAAAGCACTAGCCTATGTCAATCTACTATCCCCCATAGTACAAAGGTCAATCTATTATATTGTGTGCGATAAATAAATATTCCAAACATAGTCTGGGACAGTTGTGGGATGCGATAGATGCCAAATTAATACAACCACTAGCATAAACAAAAACTTTTTTATGCAATGTGGCTGACGCAACAGATCAGAATGTTTAGCTTAAAATGTTGATAAACTATTAGGCTATTTCTTCACATTATTAGCGCAGCAATGTGCACATGGTAGTAAGATAAGTGAAAATGTTCCACTAGCAGAAAACACCATTATCAAGTGACCACAAATGCAGTTATTGATGTAATGCTTTTATTATACATTTTTATGGTGAAAGTTATTTCCCCAAACTTGAAACACACGTGCTGCTTATGTAGGCGAGTTAGGCTCTACACCCCTTGTAAAGTGGATTAATGAGTTTAATTTTAAGAAGTTATTTGGCCACTTTAGTTGTGATACAAACCTTATTAAAACATATAGGCCTATGGGCTAGGCTACATGAGGTGGGAAATAATGCTTAGAAAAAGTTGGAGAAAAAAAGGCATTGTATCTTATGCTGGGCATCATTCACAAGTGATAATATATAATTCACAAGTGATAAGCTAATATTGTCAATATAGACTATTCTTGATTTAATCGTGTATTTACATATACTAAATAATGTGTGACATTTGTTTTGATTTAGAATGGACCATTATCATGCACCTGTATCAAAACAGGGGTAGCACTTCAATGCACTTCAATAGCGAATGGAGAACGCTTTTCCAGGTGGTTTATTTTCATGCCAGCCAGGTAGGCTATACTCCTGTTGTAAATGTAAGCAATATGCTTAATATTAGGAAAGTTGAGAAATAAATATAGCGGGCCTAGCCTATAGAAAGCTGATCATCCTCTTTTTAGTAGAGGCCATCACTCTGTTTTGCATTGATGTCAGAGTGACTAGAGGGACAAAAGAGTGCTGAGTACCAGGCAGTTAGCATGTTTGGTATGCTATGAAGGATCATCAGCAGCATCAGAGCTTGGAGAAGCCTAATTAACGTGACTAAACGCTCACTGTACAATGCTAATTAAATAATCTGCCGTTGATATAGACTATTCCAAGACCAATTATTGTTAGTCTATTTCAACTCATAGCCTAATGCTTGTGTGTATACTTTAATTATCTTTATGGAGTCCGATAAACATTTTAGTCGGCTAAATGCTTAGTCTTATTACGAGTCACATGTATTTATAATATCGCGCAGTTGGAAAGTATTCAGGCCCCTTCCCCTTTTCCACATTTTGTTAAATTACAGCCTTATTCGAAAATGTATTACGTTTTTTTTCCCTCATCAAGCGACACACAATACCCCATAATGACAACACAAAAACTGTTTTTTAGAAATGTATGCAAATGTATTAAACAGAAATACCGTATTTACATAAAACTAGAAACTGAGCTCAGGTGCATGCTGTTTCCATTGATCATCCTTGAGCTGTTTCTACAACTTGGAGTTCAGCTGTGGTAAATTCAAATGACTGGACATGATTTCGAAAGGCACACACCTGTCTATATCAGGTCACATAGTTCACAGTGCATGTCAGAGCAAAAACCAACCAATAAGGTCGAAGGAATTGTCCGTAGAGCTCAGAGACAGGATTGTGTCGAGGCAGATATCTGGGGAAGGGTACCTAAACATTTCTGCAGCATTGAAGGTCCCCAAGAACACAGTGGTCTCCATCATTCTTAAGTGGAAGAAGTTTGAAAGCAACAAAACTCTTCCTAGAGTTGGCCACCCGGACAAAATGAGCAATCGGGGGAGAAGGGCCTTGGTCAGGGAGATGACCAAGAACCTGATGGTCACTCTGACATAGCTCCAGAATTCCTCTGTGGAGATGGGAGAACCTTCCAGAAGGACAACCATCTCTGCAGCACTCTACCAATGAGGCCTTTATGGTAGAGTGGCCAGACGGAACCAGGACTCTCAGACCATGATAAACACGTTTTTCTAGTCTGATGATACCAAGACTGAACTATTTGGCCTGAATGCCAAGCGTCACATCTGGAGGAAACCTGGCATCATCCCTAACGTGAAGCATGGTGGTGGCAGCATCATACTGTGGGGATATTTTTCAGTGACTGGGAGTCTAAACAGGATCAAGGGAAAGATGCAACTTCTTCACAGTTAATGATACACTTAAAACAATGTAATATCAGATGAATTGCTTGTTAACATATGACACACACTGAGGGAGAGGCCATATCATTCTTTGTGGAGGTAAACAGAGATCATGTTACTTCAATTAAATTGAATTTTACACCTCTGGCCTGTACTTTCATTGAGCACATTTGAAGGCATAATTGAATTTAAAACCAGGGGTCATTCTGATTTAGCTGGCTTATTAAACTAGTCAGTGGATTTGCGGCAGTGGGTGCTGCGGAGTTCGCCCGTTCCTCCCGACACAATGCCCCAGCTGCGCATCCAGGCTGCTCAAACGTTGTCTATGTTTGGCAGCACATACCTGTGTGAACAACTGTTTTCTTTGATAAGTCGACTTACTGCTGAACACCTCCACTCAATTCTGAGGATTTCCTCAGCTCAGAGCTCACCCCGAACATTGATGAACTGGGACACCCCGTATCACCCTCAACCTCAAACAAGTCAAGTTTAAACATGCCATCCATGTGCAGTCAATGGTCAGTTTTTGAATATCAGAATACAACCTCAAACAAGTGAACATTACTGTGCAATCAAAAGTTTTATTTCGAGTGTACAAGAGCCCACTTTTGCTAAAATAGAAAATAAACACCTTTACCGGTTTTTTCCATGACATAAAGACTGACATAAGAAAAATTGCTTTATTTATCTGTGAATCAGTAGGTTCAGGTGAAAGCATTTAAAATTTTTCAATGAACATTCGAACATTGGATTTTTTACCTGAATCACTGTAGATGAAGGGGAGGAGACAGATTAAAGAAGGATTTTTAAGCCTTGAGAGATGGATTGTGTATGTGTACCATTCAGAGGTTGAATGGGCAAGACAAAAGATGTAAGTGCCTTTGAGCGGGCGGTATGGTAGTAGGTGCCAGGCGCAACAGTTTGAGTGTGTCTAGAACTGCGACGCTGCTGTTTTTTTCATGTTCAACAGTTTCCCTTGTGTATATAAAGAATGGTCCACCACCCAAAGGACATTCAGCCAACTCGACACAACTGTGGGAAGCATCAGAATCAACATGGGCCAGCCCGACGAATTGAGGCTGTTTTGAGGGAAAAGGAGGTGCAACTCAATATTAGGAAGGTGTTCTTAATGTTTTGTATGCTTAGTGTACGCTTATTCTTATGTGTTTACTGTATAAATGTATTACTTTCTCTACTTATAGAAGGCTAGTGCAGAGGTACCTGCACTCTATTGAACCTAGCTTTAACAAGAAACACCTGTAGATGTTGAGGTAAAAATATATTGCCCTGGTGAACAACATGTTTTACACAAAATAATTGCTAAGTCCTTTCTTGGGGCCAATGAAGTGGAAAATGAGAGGGACAGGAAAAGAGAAGGAGAGTCTTGGCACTAATTCATTCACACTAAAAACACAGAACAAAGAATGCTGCCAGACAAAAGCTTGTTCACCAATGCAGCCACGAAACACAGAAGTCACCTTTCAAAGCTCTAACACGTTGCATTCCTATCCTGAGGCAGAACGAAACCTTTTCCATGCCATCGCTTCTTTTATGAAATAAATAGTCAAGGCGTATTAAAACAATCACAGCCAAATCAACAAAGAAGTCACCGTTCTCATCCCAAATGAAGGCTTGACTCAACCAGCGCAGTGTTCAACTTTGTCTTAGTGAGGACATGAGGGATGTAAGACATAGGTAAACACCTGTTGAAAAGAAATGGAAACAAACTGTAGACACGGCCCTGTTTTCAACAATGCATGCCTTCACTGTAGTTGACATTGACTGAGGTACATGTGCAATATACAAATGTTGGAATTGTGTACCACGCCCACCCTTCAGCAGAGCAGTTCGGGAGGAGGATGCATCTCTCACCACCCTGCGTTGGGTCACTGAGAAGCAACCCCTGGCCAATGACAGCAACTTGGCAGAACCGGGCGAGATTCACTCACTTCATTATACAAACAATGGTGAGAAATGTAAATGTTAGTACACACTTTCAATAATATATAAAAAAGAAAATCCAGGCCATCTTGTTTGGACACCTGGGTGGGGAGGGGTTGGTGTTGTGGAACTCAACAGGCACATTGCACCACACTAAAGCCTTCTTTATTCAGCACACTCTTTGTTTTCACCTTCCTCCAGCAACAGGTGTTTAGTTCATGACCTGTGTGGAATAATTGTTCCTGGTTTTCTACAAACAGGTTTTCATGCCCCACAAATCTCAATCTTTCTCAGAAATGGTGATAGTGCAGAGTTCTCAATACACTGACCCAAATTGGACAAGTTTAGAGTGTATACAAGAGATTAAAAGGGATAAGTGTAAGATATAATAGTCCCCTCAGCAGTGACCTCAGAAGAGTGTACAAGTGGAACTTGGACTCCTTCCCAAGAGGGCTTTACTCTACCAGAGCACCATCTACCTACATCAGTGTGCCTTTGCTTTCCCCCCTGTTGTCTCTCAGATCACGCATAACACCACTTAGCAAACAGCCTTGTATCTCAGGAGATGTCCAACTGTCTCTGCTTCCCATTAGCAAGGCATTTCCACACTCGCGCACACCCGTTAGCCATCCAATGAGAGTATGACGGGTTGGCCTTGTTTCACGCCTCTCCGTTTTATCGTTGATGAATGGCTCAAGCAGATGGCTCGTTATCTTTGAAGAATCCAAGTAAGACAACCATGATAAATTGTTCTGGGCCTCACAATCCTCTCTTCCAGCCTCAATCTCTCAATAAACCGACAATGTGAAAAATAGTTATTTAACACACCAACAAAATTCACCTCAGCACCATCCCCTCCTTACCAAGTCCAAACATCTTTATGCATTGCACCTTCCTTTTAACTGCCTGCACTTCCTGCTTTCATCCTGTTCCAGTTGTACAAACGCATGGTATTGTTGGTGTTAAAAACATCCATGCACAGAGAGGGGGGGAGCTTCACTCATCTGGTGCACTCATTACCCCCTTTACATGACACTCTCATGACAATATCACGTCCACTCTCCCATCAGTCAACCTTCACACAGCCCAGTCAGACATGGATGGGGTCCACAGGGTAATAACAGATCCAGTTGTGGTAGCCATAGCTGTTAATGCCTTCCTCACACTGTGGATCCTCTCTCCCTCAGACCATGCAGCCACACTCATAAATCAACCGTCCATGCAGGAGAAAAAACCCTTCAAAGCTGTTGAAATATGTCTAACGTCTGCATGTGTCTTCAGTGCCAGCCAGGAATCAGGCTACATACACAGAATGCACACATGTGGTGCAGGATGGTGCAATTGACTTGCGATGTGATGGAGTGACTTTCACATTCCTTTCTTCACAGCATTTAGTAGTCATTCAGCACAGCCTTATCCAGTGGTGGAAAAAGTAACCAATATTCACACTTGAGTAAAGAGTAAAAAAGTAAAGATACCTTAATAGACTCAAGTAAAAGTCACCCAGTAAAATATTACTTGAGTAAAAGTCTAAAAGTATTTGCTTTAAATACACTTTAAATTAAGTATCAAAAGTAAATGTAATCGCTAAAGTATACTTAAGTATCAAAAGTAAAAGTATAAATAATTTCAAATTCCTTACATTAAATTAAGCAAACCAGACGGCACAATTTCCTTGTTTTAAAAACGTATGGATAGCCAGGGGAACTCTCTAACACTCAGACATAATTTACAAACGAAGCATTCATGCTTACTGAATCCGCCAGACCAGAGGCGGTAGGTAGGTATGACCAGGAGTGTTCTCTAGATAAGTGCGTGAATTGGGCCATTTTCCTGTCCTGCTAAGCATTCAAAATATAACAAATACTTTTGGGTGTCAGGGAAAATGTATGGAGTAAAAAGTATACTATTTTCTTTAGGAATGTAGTGAAGTAAAAGTTGTCAAAAATGTAAATAGTAAAGTACAGAAACCCTAAAAAACTACTTAAGTAGTACTTTAAATTATGTTTTACCTATGTACTTTACACCACTGCCCTTATCCAGAGAAGCTTCCAGTATGGATATTCAACAAAGTGTAAAACTTTGTATTATAGGTAAGAAAGACCCTTTGCATGTAATTTTGGGCGATCTTTCTCTATCCCAAGTAAGAGTTTAACGACATGGTCCAGAACTTTGGTGACTAAAAAATATGTTTGTTAAATCTCCCGCTTTTTGGCCGGATGTGTCAATTTGAAGTTCATACATGCATAATCTATGAGCAGAATTACTGTCTTAACTCAATTAGCCATGAAATCCCTAGTTTGCAATCAACTGTTTTCTGAAAGCTGTACTGTGCCATTTTCACTACATTTTCCACCATGTAGGCCAGCCCCCTAGCAATTTGAGTTGTAGACAATGAGCTTCAGCCCCTCGCCATTTGAGTGACAGTTAGCAACATGCACACACAGCAGAGCAAGAGAGAGCAATGATGCAGTGTACATACCTGCAAATATGTGCTGTAGTACACCCTTTTCGGGGACCACCTTTGGCTCGTGAGAGCTACTTTCAGAACTACTGTCTAAAACATTTACAAAAGTACTGGAGAATCTCTTTAACATTAAGGTCGTGGGCAAAAATATTGGCACCCTTACACTTTTTTCAAGTAACTCACAATTTTCCCCAAAACATTTTTTTCTGTCACTGTTAATGTTACAGAACTTTATTTTTGATTCAGAACTTAATAGATCAATTTAATTCAGAAAATAAACAATTGGCATTGACAACATGATTGACACCCTAGACTTAATATTTGGTTGCACAACATTTGGTCAAAATAATTGCAATCAAGCAGTTCCTATAGACATCAATGTGCTTCTGCACCTCTGTACTGGCAGTTTGGCCCACTCCCCCAGTTCTTCTAGATTATTTTGGGTGCCTTCTACCAACTGCTGTTTTTAGATCTCTCCACAAGTTTTCAATGGGAATTAGATCTGGACTCATTGCAGGCCACTTCAGAACAGTCCAGCGTTTTGTCTTGAACCATTCCTGGGTGCTTTTTGAAGTGTGTTTGGGGTCATTGTCCTGCTGAAAGAACCATCAACTTCGACGGAGACCCAGCTGTCTGGACACTGGGTCCAACACCGGGCTCCAAAATGCCTTGGTATTCTCCTGATTTCATGATAACATGCACACATTTAAGGCACCCAGTGCCAGAACATCACTGAACCTTCTCAATGTTTGACTATAGGGAAGGTGTTATTTTCTTTGTAAGCTTCATTTGGTTGTTTTCTGTAAACATAGAGATGGTGTACTTTACCAAAATGCTCTAATATGTTCTCATCTGTCCACGGGACATTCTCCCAGAAGGATTTTGGCATGTTCAGTTGTGTTTTGGCAAATTACAGTCAGGCTTTCTTATCTCTCTCTCAGCCGAGGGGTCCTCCGGGGTCTCGCACCATATAACCCTCTTTCATTGAGTTGGCTACAGATGGTGAGAGTTGAAGCTGTCGTACCTTGTGTCTGAAGGTCAGCTTGAATCTGTGTGGCAGTTGAGTGAGGTGCTTTCTCCACCATTCAAACAATCCTTCGCTGAAATCTTCCATCAAGTTATCTTCCGCGGACACGTCCAGGGAGGTTGGCTACAGTGGCATGGGCCTTAAACTTCCTGATAACATTACGTACGGTGGAAACAGGAACATCAAGGTCTCTGGAGATGGACTTGTAACCTTGAGATTGTCCGTTCTTGGCTACAATCTTGTGTCTGACCTCCTCAGATAATTCTCTGGTTTACTTTCTTTTATCCATGCTCATTGTGGTACACACAGTGACACAAAACAGGAGAATGAGTGCTTTTCTCTATACAAACTGGTTGAATTTGTGATTTTTATATTTCAGGCACCTCAATACCAAAGGAAAAGAGAATGACATGCTTGACATCTAATTATTTCTAACTACTTCTAGAAGGTGCCAATAATATTGTCTGGGATGTCTTTCCTTTATTTAACTAGGCAAGAACAAATTCTTATTTTCAATGATGGCCTAGGAACAGTGGGTTAACTGCCTTGTTCAGGGGCAGAATGACAGATTTTTACCTTGTGAGCTCGGGGATTTGATCTCGCAACTTTCCGGTTACTATTCCAACGCTCTAACCACTAGGCTACCCTGTCAGCCCATTTCTTTGTGGAATAAGCTAACATTTAGTAAATTATTCCGATTTTTTTGTTTTGTTCAACTGCAAGCTAAAGAAATAAAGAGTTTCTCTTAATGTGTACTATTTTCTACATTGTAGAACAATAGTGAATACATAAAAACTATGAAAAAACACATATGGAATCAAGTAGTAACCAAAAAAGTATTAAACGAATCAAAATATATTTTAGATTCTTCAAAGTAGCCACCCTTTGCCTTGATGACAGCTTTACACATTCTTCGCATTCTCTCAACCAGCTTCATGGGGAACGCTTTTCCAACAGTCTTGAAGGGGTTCCCACATATGCTGAGCACTTGTTGGCTGCTTTACTTTCACTCTGCGGTCCAACAAACCATCTCAATTGGGTTAAGGTCGGGTGATTGTGGAGGCCATGAAGGCCCGATTCATGCAATCTCCTCTGTGGATCTGTTTTGGCGGTATGCAAATTGGAGTGGGTCTAGGGTTTCTGGGATTATGGTGTTGATGTGAGCCAATGTAGAAAATAGTAAAAATAAAGAAAGACTTGGTGAGTCCAAACTTTTGACTGGTACTGTTTGTGGATACCAAAATGATTCAGAAGGGTTGGGTTAAATACGGGAAGACACATTTCAGTTGTACAACTGATTAGGTATCCCCTTTCCCTTATTTAAAAAAGTGCAAGGGTGCCAATATTTTTTTGGCCACGGCTATCTATTGACTGTTACATTCTTTGTAATATAAATAACATTTAATTTTGATGACATGTCGTCCTTCATTGGACAAAGGTAAATTATAATTCTGTGACTGAATTCACCTTATACTTGTTATCAACCTGATTAATTTGAACATATCTTTTGACTGATCCTCATGCACATTCACAGCTGGTACAGCAGCATCTGACTCCACAAGTCACACAAAGGTAATTTGCGCAACAAATCATTGAAAGTAGCCGCAGCACCAGATAAATCATATTAGAAAACATGTCTACAATATTCTCAAAATAGACCCCCAAAATACCTGATCCAAATGTAATATCCATTTAAATAACATGAAAATGCAGAGCCACATATTTCAGATGGCTATGATTGTACAGTGCCTTGCGAAAGTATTCGGCCCCCTTGAACTTTGCGACCTTTTGCCACATTTCAGGCTTCAAACATAAAGATATAAAACTGTATTTTTTGTGAAGAATCAACAACAAGTGGGACACAATCATGAAGTGGAACGACATTTATTGGATATTTCTAACTTTTTTAACAAATCAAGAACTGAAAAATTGGGCGTGCAAAATGATTCAGCCCCTTTACTTTAAGTGCAGCAAACTCTCTCCAGAAGTTCAGTGAGGATCTCTGAATGATCCAATGTTGACCTAAATGACTAATGATGATAAATACAATCCACCTGTGTGTAATCAAGTCTCCGTATAAATGCACCTGCACTGTGATAGTCTCAGAGGTCCGTTAAAAGCGCAGAGAGCATCATGAAGAACAAGGAACACACCAGGCAGGTCCGAGATACTGTTGTGAAGAAGTTTAAAGCTGGATTTGGATACAAAAAGATTTCCCAAGCTTTAAAACATCCCAAGGAGCACTGTGCAAGCGATAATATTGAAATGGAAGGAGTATCAGACCACTGCAAATCTACCAAGACCTGGCCGTCCCTCTAAACTTTCAGCTCATACAAGGAGAAGACTGATCAGAGATGCAGCCAAGAGGCCCATGATCACTCTGGATGAACTGCAGAGATCTACAGCTGAGGTGGGAGACTCTGTCCATAGGACAACAATCAGTTGTATATTGCACAAATCTGGTCTTTATGGAAGAGTAGCAAGAAGAAAGACATTTCTTAAAGATATCCATAAAAAGTGTGATTTAAAGTTTGCCACAAGCCACCTGGGAGACACACCAAACATGTGGAAGAAGGTGCTCTGGTCAGATGAAACCAAAATTGAACTTTTTGGCAACAATGCAAAACGTTATGTTTGGCGTAAAAGCAACACAGCTCATCACCCTGAACACACCATCCCCACTGTCAAACATGGTGGTGGCAGCATCATGGTTTGGGCCTGCTTTTCTTCAGCAGGGACAGGGAAGATGGTTAAAATTGATGGGAAGATGGATTGAGCCAAATACAGGACCATTCTGGAAGAAAACCTGATGGAGTCTGCAAAAGACCTGAGACTGGGACAGAGATTTGTCTTCCAACAAGACAATGATCCAAAACATAAAGCAAAATCTACAATGGAATGGTTCAAAAATAAACATATCCAGTTGTTAGAATGGCCAAGTCAAAGTCCAGACCTGAATCCAATCGAGAATCTGTGGAAAGAACTGAAAACTGCTGTTCACAAATGCTCTCCATCCAACCTCACTGAGCTCAAGCTATTTTGCAAGGAGGAATGGGAAAAAATGTCAGTCTCTCGATGTGCAAAACTGATAGACATACCCCAAGCGACTTACAGCTGTAATCGCAGCAAAAGGTGGCGCTACAAAGTATTAACTTAAGGGGGCTGAATAATTTTGCACGCCCAATTGTTCAGTTTTTGATTTGTTAAAAAAGTTTGAAATATCCAATAAATGTCGTTCCACTTCATGATTGTGTCCCACTTGTTGTTGATTCTTCACAAAAAATACAGTTTTATATCTTTATGTTTGAAGCCTGAAATGTGGCAAAAGGTTGCAAAGTGCAAGGGGGCCGAATACTTTCGCAAGGCACTGTATGCCCTCAACCGCCCATAGTTGCAGTCAAGGAAACATCAGGGACTTGTAGTGTCTTATCATGCATAAATGTGATCATACCTCTGCCCCGACTCTAAAATTGTTGCATTATCAACTGAGTTGCAGTTGGTAGGCTGTTTAATAGAGCATATAGACTGTCCATAAGGGACTATCCATATACAGTGGGGCCTAACATTGACCAACAAACCTTTTCAACTTTTTAAAATCAAATGTATTAATGTCTCACCCCACCTGTGGGCTACGGTCTATGCTTAGGCCAACACTTCTGATGCAATGCAAAGCAATGTGATACCTATAACTATTCATTCCAAAAGGAAGGAGGAACTCACAGGACCGCCTGCGGTGCTGCAGGTGTGAATATCCATGTCCCCAGTGTAGTGATTAATTGCATGAAAATTCAAGACTTATCCTAACACGAAGAGATTACAATAGCTCATACAGAGTCCATCAATAGGACCTGTCATAGCCACGCAAAAATGTGAACTGAAAAAACTGTTCACAGGGCCAAAAGGGCTCCACCAATTTATTACAGATGTGCATTTTGTGACAAGGGGTGGACATGACTTCACCATTTGGGAAGAATTATGTGCCATCATGACACCCATTATAGGGAACCCCTAATTTGCGTAAAGATCATTCGGAATACACAATCACAACTCAACTTCAACTAAGATACTTTTTTTGTGTTTAAACTAGGAAAATAGCAACATCTTCACATCTAATGGATACAAATTGTACTTATATCTGTATAATAACAAGTCATTACTGTAGAACAATCCCTATGCCACTTGTTAATAATAAACAAAGCTCAAATCAAATTGTATTTGTCACATGTGCCGAACACAGTAAAATGCTTACTTACAAGCCCTTAACCAAAAATGCAGTTTTAAGAAACATAAGTGAAGTAAATAACAGAGAAGTAAAAAATGTAAATAACACATAGTTAAAGAGCAATAAAATAACAGTAGCGAGGCTATATACAAAGGGTACCGGTACAGAGTCAATGTGTGGGGGCACAGGTTAGTCTACTATGTAAGTTTGCATACTGAATGCAACAACCCAGGTTACTTGGGTACGAAAACATCAGATTTACTTGAACTTTTTTTAGGCTTGAAAACTACATTATTCATAGTATCCAAATGATATATTTACAGAAATTTCACTCTGGGAAAGGGGATTCAACTAAATGCTTCAAACCGAAATTTATCTTCCACATTTACCCCAACCCCTCTGAATCAGAGGCGCAGGGATGCCTTAATCAATGTCCACAGCACCTGGGGAGCAGTCGTTGTTGGGGATTAATCAACTTCCTCAAGGGCAGGCAGATTGTTCAACCCTTGTCTGCTTTGGGATCCGACCTGCGTCCTTTCGGTTACTGACCCAACACTCTTAACCGCTAGGCTACCAGCTATCTTTTCTGGATGGCTATCATTAACGATTATAGAGCTTTAACCTGGTCATTGTCCCTTTAAAACGCGGTGAGAGTGAAGGGAGGTGGTGCGGTTTCACACCCGGGGTGGGAAACATGGGTGGGGTCAATGACTGGTTGACTGGCAGTCAGAGTTTGCGACGCCTGTAGAATCCACAACAACCAGTGAGATTAGGAGTTTAACCTTTCTTCAAATTTGAGCCAATTGCAAGACAAAATGGGAGGTTCCCAAGTGCTGTTGTGCATCCAACGTGGGACTATGGAACGAAGACTGAAAAGAATTAAGTAAAAAAAAATAAAAAAAATAACTCATGGTGGATAGGGTCTGAAGTTGGGACTGAACCAGGCTCCGAACGCCGAGGTTTTCTGACCATAGACTGCATCTGATAAGCATTTACTAGGAACTACACTAACCCGTCGAGTGTGCGGCGAAATTGGGATCAATCGGCACAAAGTGTATACTTTTTGGGGTGTTTTGTAGCGCCATAAACGAGAAGTCAACGATAACTCGTTTTCGGCACCGATTTCACCTCTTTCGAGTGCTTCATTTGCGTACCAGAGTAACGCCGTCAAAGTTTTAGCCAACATTCCAAGCGTGCGATGAAGAGAAGATACATTAAAGAGTTTGTTCCGAGTGCCACTGCCGATGCAATCCGCATAGGCTAGTATTTGGAAAATGTGTGTCACATGTATATTTGACATGAACGCAATCTTAAATTAAGAGCCCCTGTTGATGTTTGCCATGTTTTTCTCTCTGGCATTTTTAGGCTATTGATGTTTCCCCAAAACTAATCGCTTTGCCAAGAAAGGATCCTCATTTCAACCTTTTATGGACAAGTTCAATTTACTTGTATGTTATTTAATTATGTCTGCTTGACAAGTTTATTGTAGCCTTCTTGCTTCGTAAACCGTGATTCACCTTTGATTTCAGCACACATTGGACAAAAGTTGGACTGGGAACTTGCGTCTAAACGACTTGCTTATTTGGAAGAGTAGACCAGTTGTACACGCCACAGGTGTTATTTTTTTCTACATTTTACCACAACGCAATTTGTGATATAATAGACCGCACTATCTCTAAAACGGTACCAGATTTCCAATTTGTGGATACGACGAGAGATCAGTGGCCAGCGCGCGATTAAACTTGATACAAAATGGCGGCGTCCCTGGGACGAATTGGATCGGTTTCTCACTATGGTTTTTATTTAGTTTTATCGCTGGAACTGTTAATCAATTACGGCTTGAGTTCCGATTTACCATGTGCTGAGAACTGTACCTGCACTGGAGATTCTGTGGACTGTAGTCATTTGGATTTGACAGATACACCGCTGGACCTGCCCATTCAGACAGTTGCCCTGTAAGTAGCCTCCAGCCGCCTTATTAATTGACCACCCCATATGAGGATGAGATTCAACCCATAGCAGAATAAGAGACAATGTTGCCGAAGTAGCCCACACCAACTCGCGGATCCTTTGTTGCAAGGTCGTAAGCGAATGTATCAATTTGCTTTTATGGTGTGGAAATTTTCTTGATTGCATGGTTGTCTTATTATTTTGTAGCCTATGCCTCACATGTAAAACATTGCAGAACACCATAACCTAATAGGCTATTTATTCGTGGACTACAGGGGCGAACTGGGACCACACCTGCCCCAATTTCCTCCTTGAGGCCCCCACACCCGGCCCAATATTTTCCTTGGGGCCCATATTTTGTGCTGGATAATGATAATCTTTCTGCAAAAAAAGCCCACGTTAGACAGCTGGGCTAAAAATGGACTAGTCCATCTGGCAATTGGCCAAAATGCCAGACCTCCAGTCCATCCCGATGGACAACTATAGATAATGTCAAAACAATAATTACTGTTTGACAATTATCACACTATGGTATAGGGTTACAGCCTACTAAATGTCTCTATATATTTTTGTAATTTGCAAGGAATCTGAAACTGCTTAACAAGTTGCTTTAATTTGTTAAAACTCTTTAAATAATAGACTTACTCTTACTCCCAACCTGTGTACACAACTTCAAAGGTGACCAGAAATATATTCATTTGAGAGGAAATAGCCTAAATCACCTTCATAACTTAAACTATAACTAGGCCTACATGATGCCAATTAGAAATATATGATTAAAGAGTAGATACAAATTCAGATGGGAACTTTTTCAACTACCAAAACAGTCAATCAAAACTATCTCCTTAGTTATATGGGCAAAACATTTCAGAGAAATTGACTGACTAAATCTCATTGGATTTAAACTCTTCATTGTGTCTAAACATCACTTCATTCAATTAGATCTATGACACATATTAGCCCTTAATCTTCTATTTGGTTTTGTGGCCATGGCCTACAAATTGGATTTCTTGTAAATTAGGCATGGATTATCAAGAGAATGTTTGCCACAATGGGGACACTGTCTGCACGTTCGTTTAGGAAGTGAGCCAGTTGAGTTTTTCTTTTTTAAACTGAGAACATTTCAGTCCTCATCCCATGAAATGACCCACCATGTTTTTTTTATAGACAAGACAGCTTTCTTTTTCTCAATCATCATTTTGGCTCAACCAGCAGTGTGACCACAGTTTCAATGGCAATTGTTTTATTTTACCTTTATTTAACCATGTTAGACTCTTGAGATGAACATCTATTTTTCAAGAGAGACCTGGACAAATGTGAATCCTCAAGGACAATTCAACTGTTTAATTAACGGGAATGTTTTACCTAAATCACCAAATGGTCCATTTTAGAGCGAGGGACTCTTTGTACAACAGGCTTTTATTCTGCTGGGGGGGGGGGTTAAAGAGCAAAGGCCTCTGGACTTCTCAGGTTCCTGTGTGTGGCAGTTTGACTTCCCCTGGGAAGTGACGAATGCAACTTTTTTAAAAGTCCTTAACTTTAATAATGATGCCTGTGTCCAGGGTGCCTTATTGCCCTTAAACACCCCTTTGCCATGTGCAAGTGCTGTTTATGGCAAAACATAAAACTCATATGTAGGTAATGGTATTCAGTGCTTAAACAGCTACACAAAAGAACACAACATACAGCTGGGCAGGTGGGACAAGTTTCTCATCTGAAATGTCTAAATGCAAACGTTGTGTGATATCTGGTGCCTGCTTACTGCACACATTGTGTCGGGAGAGGGGTGGCGATCGCTTGTTGGCTGGAGCTACCTCTGTATTTTAGGATCAAATTAATATATGCCTCATGGTTTGGTCTGGAGGAAGGTATGCAGAGACTCGTTGAATGAATCACATAAGGATGAAATGTTAACATTTGATCAACAAATACCTTAATCCTCAATCTTAATCATTTTGCAATGGCGTGAGCCATAAGACATAATGATTGTTTTAAAAAAAGTTAGGCCTTATTTTGGTTTTTGGTGAGTGTCCTGTCCAGTCAGGCGATGCTGGGTTTCACACCAAATGTGTTTGTCTCTCTGACCCTCCGAGACCCTGCGCCAAGTGAATTAGTGGGGGGAATAAAGTGTCCCTGTTATGTTTAACCCTTGCTTGTGTGGAAGCTAGCAGCAGGAGCGGTCGGTCATCAGGCAATGTGGAGGCTGAGCAGACATTACTGTTGGATGTCTATAAAAACAGGCTTGGTCCACTCTCACCGTGAGCTGCTGTAGCTCTGAACTGACTCTTCTGAAGAAGAATGCTAAAATGCCCTCAGTGTTGGTCAGGACACGATGGACAAGTGTCAGCTTATCATGGTGGCTTGAGTTTTCAAAATTTCTAAGACCCCAGATAGCAGTATCAGTAAGAAATCTATAGGCTATTATTTAAAAATATATTGAAATGTAAAAAAAAATGAAGATATAATTGTTTTTCTCACATTCTCTTCATGTACTGCTAATGGAAAAAATGGTGACCTCGTGTTGCTGTGGTCGTTATCTTTATATGTGCCTATATATTGTGAGTATAGTGCTGACAACTCCTACAGTAGCTGGGATTTGTAAGGGGGAGACAGGGCAGAGACTGGGTGCTTGTCTGCAGTATATCCGTCAGTAAGAGGGAGTTTTCTGAGGAAACTCTGGACACGGCCTGTGTGAAAAATCAAGCCTTAATGCCTTCCAGTTGTCAAAATAGTTTCCATGTTCTGCCCTGTTTTTACAGCTCCCCTGTGACATTCAACCTTGATGGGGATAGTAGGAAACAAGCGGGTGTTGGCATATTCAGCTAGAGCAGGGATGGACAATTGGCGGCCCCCCTTTTGTAGGCTTGTGGATCGATTTACAAAAATGAAAAACTAAAATAACTGTCGCAGGCTACACTTACTTCAGAGTTCGAATAATAGAATACACAAGGGGCAATTTACACATTTGGTTGTGCATCAGCAATTTTTCCCATTATGTCAGGCACTGACAGTCACTCAATTAGCCCATGCCAGCTAACAATTTTGTTAGATTGGTAAATTAGTCAAGTCTTGTATCTAAACCTGTAGTAATCATGGTTGAATTACCGACCAAGGGGGCCCCCCATTGATTTTGTTATTCACCTTCATTCAGATATATTAAAACTGCAAACAATTCTTTCCACCCCAAGGCAAAATAGCAGAAAACGTGTTTTAAAATGTCAACATTTTCTCTACACCTCAAAGATTACGTGTGCAAAATGTGTAGAATTGCAGGAAACTAACTCTAAAATGTATTTTTTTCTTTCCGCTGTCAAGTGGGTGGCCGCTAAAATATTTTGCTCGCAAGTTTGGAGGTCAACAAATTTTCACTTTGGGCCCCAAAAAGGCTAGTGCAGGCTCTGACTGCATGTGTGGGTATGGATGTGGGTACGCAGACCGGGGAGCCACTACGGCCCCTCATGATGAGTTGAGATATTTTGAGGCCATTTGAGAAAATGGAGAGATGAGGGATTGAGAGAATTAGATGGGGGGGATTGGAGTATGTGACCATCCTGGATATTTAGATATGTTAAATGGCAATATGGGGCAGGTAGCGTTCTCCTAGCATCCTCCAAACTCAGATTCGTCCATCGGACTGCAAGATGGTGAAGCTTGGGGGTTTCCCCTGCTCCAGAGTCCAGTGGCTTTACATCACCAACCAATGCGCATCAAGCATTGCTAAGAGCTGCTGGCAAATGCAGGAAAGTGCTGTTTGAATGAATGCTTATGAGCCTGCTGCTGCCTACCACCGCTCAGTCAGACTGCTCTATCAAATATCAAATCATAGACTTAATTATAATAAACACGGAAATACGAGCCTTTGGTCATTATTATGGTCACATCCGGAAACTATAATTTTGAAAACAAAATGTTTATTCTTTCAGTGAAATACGGAACCATTCTGTATTTTATAGAATGGGTGGCAACCCTAAGTTTATATATTGCTGTTACATTGCACAACCTTCAATGTTATGTCATAGTTCCGTAAAATTCTGGCAAATGAATTACGGTCACACAGTTCGCAACAAGCCAGGCGGCCCAAACTTTTGCATATACCCTGACTGCTTGCACTGAACGCAAGAGAAGTGACACAATTTCCCGAGTTAATATTGCCTGCTAACATTAATTTTTTTAACTAAATATGCAGCTTTAAAAATATATACTTTTGTGTATTGATATACTGTGTAAAGGCATTGATGTTTATGGTTAGGTACATTTGTACAACGATTGTGCATTTCTTCGTGAATGCACTTTTGTTAAATCATCACCCGTTTGCCAAAGTTGAAGTAGGCTGTGATTCGATGATAAATTAACAGGCACCGCAGGGATTATATGCAATGCAGGACAAGCTAGTAAACTACACATGGTTGATAATATTACTAGGTTAACTAGTGAGTATTGATTGTCTGTTTTTTATAAGATAATTAAAATGCTGCAGATATGGCATTGTGGCTCCTTGCAGCCACAAGGTCCTTTTGACGCTGCACTAGTGTAACAGGTGGTCAGCCTGCCACGCAGTTTCCTCGTGGATTGCAATGTAATCGGAATCCAAAAAGGCTGATTACCGATTGTTATGACAACTTGATATCGGCCCTAATTAATCGGCCATGCCAATTAATCGGTCGACCTCTAGTCCACATACTTGTGTATGTGTGTGTGTGTATATATATATATATATATGTTATACAAGTTGAAGACTGAAGTTTACATACACTTAGGTTGGAGTCATTAAAACTTGTTTTCCAACCACTCCACAACATTCTTATTAACAAACTACTTTGGCCAAAATTCACCCAGCTTATTGTGGGAAGCTTGTGGAAGGGCTACCTGAAACACTTGTCCCAAGTTAAACAATTTAAAGGCAATGCTACCAAATACTAATTGAGTGTTTATAAACTTCTGACCCACTGGGAATGTGATGAAAGAAATAAAAGCTGAAATAAATCATTCTCTCTACTATTATTCTGACATTTCACCTTCTTAAAATAAAATGGTCACCCTAACTGACCTAAGACAGGGAATCTTTACTAGGATTGAATGTCAGGAATGGTAAAAAACAGCTTAAATGTATTTGTCCAAGGTGTATGTAAACTTTTGAATTCAACTGGATATATAGATAGATATAATAGAGTAATTCTAAACAAATGGAGATTTTCAAATGTATTCTGTATTTTTGCTGTTGTCTTGTATTAAACATTGGTGATTTTTCATGCTCATAAGGCTGTTAACAAATCACCTAGATGGGTCCCTACGTTAGTACTTTCGTAGTCTTCTGATTTGAAGAATGGCCTAATGATATCCAGTGCAGGCTATCTCTCACTAGGTCAGATAATCTCTCTGGTGGTTTATCTTGTTCGTGGTCACCGTAATGTGTGTAAAGAGTGTCTTTGCCTGCAGTGTCATCCATGTAATCTGTTTTACAAGTAAATGAAAGCATAAACATTATTAACGTTGACTTTGATCGATGTGGTTGGATGTAGAGAGAAAACGGTGTCTGGAAGAAATATTTTCTGCTTCTTCCGTTATTTCCCCTGCTGTGACCTACAGTGTCACCGAGCTAGATTCACTCTAACAGAAATCCAGTCTCTGGATTGATCCCTTTACAAGAAAGCTTTTCCTGAGTGGTTTCCTATATGGGTAAGAAATGTCAAGCCCGACCAACAACCAACCATGCACTGCCTCTTCGATTTTTGACAAATGTTCTCTTACTGCGTTATACACCTGCGCGCTTAATCCAGTGGTATTGGTAAACACCCCCAGAGGTTGCTTTTGGCTTTTGCCCACAGGAAATGGGTTTGATTTGGTGGTTTCATGACACGCTCTGGTCTGGTGGTTCCTCTGGTCCAGGGTGCAGATCACCTGGCCCGAGGGGGTGTACTGAGGGGGTGTTGGGGTGGAAATGTTTTGTCACGGTCTGGTTCGTGTTGGGTTCCATTGGGTAAAAGTTCAGTGGTCTGACCGAAACAAACCACAACTAACATGCAAATAAACACCAATAACACGTTGAGGAGAGAGCTGTTTTCTGGTAATCAACATTGTTGCCATTGTCTGTCTCCATGGTTACCATGCATTATCAGCCATGTGGTATGAATGAAGGAATGACTGATGGCTGATGAAACTGCCCTAATGAAATAAAAGTAAAAACCAGACTGGTTTCCTCCATTTCCTTCACCCAATGTAGACATATCCACAGTGTACACTGACCGTAGGACTGAGGCCCTTGTGGTTTCAATTGCAATTCTTACTAAGCAGTCTTGTAATCTTGTGGTATTGAGAGTGGTTTTTCTGAATTGGTTTATTGTCATGGATTATTGAGCCTGTGACTGTAATGTCCCTGAGTTTTATAAAGCAACAGGATTGTCATTATTTCCTGGGTTTAAGATTATATCGATAGTGCTCTGATTTTATCGTTGCCCCCCCCAAAAATAATTATTTCCCCCTTAGTGTGAATGTTTGATATTTATGGTAGATACACAATAAATAATCAGTGCTTACTTGGGAAAGTATCTCATTTATTGTAAATGTCAACTTTTAGACTACGGTTTACATTTGAGCAAAACACTGTTATCCAGAGCGATTTACAGGAGTGTCTTGCTCAAGTGCACATCGACAGATTTTTCACCGAGTTGGCTTGGGGATTCGAACCAGACACTTTTCAGTTACTGGCCCAACGCTCCCAACAGCTAGGCTACCTGCCTCCGGTATGCATGTATACATAGCTTTAGACAGAAAAGAATTAGCAGCAATAAGCGAGTAAAGAATTCCTTTCATAACTAAAGATACAAGTTTACATTTTGATGACGTTATGAAGTGAGCTCATTGCAGCGTTCACCGTAATGACCATTGAATGGCTACTGCCAGAAGTCATTCCACACAAATCGAGTCAACAGAAAAGATGGCCATTTTGTTAAGACACACTGGGGCGCCAAGTTGTTTTTTCTTTTTTGTTTAAGCCGCTGTCTACAAAGTGGGTTTGATAGATGAATCATCTGTGAATTCTGTACATCTGGTAAGAGTTAGGACATTTGGAGAAGACATTAGAAAAAAAAGTTACTTGGTACTGCGAAGTGGAGAACCCCCAAAACTGTCTGTCTGGCAACCATGAGCATTCTTGCCTTTCAAAAAACCGCCAATGGCCTGTGTCCACTGATTTAGTAGGAAACAGAGGGGTTCAGTACCTGCACATACATCCACACACACAGGCCTACATAACCTTATTTCTAAAGTTTGGCCCAGTATTTGGCCCCATTCTCTCTCCATGGATGATGGTGTAATTAGTGCAGATAGTTTCTGTTTGCAAGAATAATAAACATTAGGCAGGGGAAGTCCGTATTCTAATGATCAGTCATTTTCTTCACTTTGAAGTACAGTACATACGATCAGCGGCCTGTGGAAAGGGAACTGAAACAATACCCCCTCAAAATGTGACTTATGTTCTTTCAGATTAATTGGTAAGGCTAATTTCCTTTTGGAGTCTGGTGACCATATAACACATTAGGATTTGCTATCAAACTCCAGTCTGTGTGTGTGTGTGTGTGTGTGTGTGCGCGCATGAGACTATGTGTGTGCTGTGTGCTCCCCCCTCATGCGTCTTGGCTGGCATCTTCGGGCCTGAGTTCATGCTAGTGTGGACCGTGCTGCAGCCCCATGCCCCCTCTGTTTGTTTGGACTGCCCTCTCCGTACCTAACCAAGAGCACCCTGGGAAAGGCCCTCCATGGCTCCAAGATGTGTGCCTGCCTCAGAGACTTCAGAAAACAGAGACCTTCTCCCTCTGACTTAACTTTGCTCACAGGGTGTAGCCTAGCTAGCAGACCTTTTTTGTTGCCTGGAATTGCTGCCGGAAAATCTGCAATGCAATGAAATATGCTGATCCCATCAGCCCACATATCTGCTGCTCTCAAATGTGCTCTGTAGAGATGTGCCGACTACAGCACATTTAACACATCTAGTAGGTGTTTGCACCAGGCTGAGTTGTGACCACAGATACTACGCAGGCATACTGTGCCACTTTTTAAATAACTTTTTAAATGTTTGTGGCTGCTTTCACTGTCTTGTCCCTCTCTCTTGCCTATGTTTTGCTGAAGTCTAAAATGGTGGGGTGGTGTTGGTATTACTCCTGTGTACACGGGGGGTCTCTACTCCTCCGTCTGGCCCATAGGCCCTCTGTTTGGCCTATGGGAGCTCTCTTCTCCTAGCTCCTCCACAAACAGAAGGTTATTCTTTAACTATTTTATGGCTGTTTGAAAACGGACCACATTAAAGCTCTGCTGTTTTCCAGCTGCACCATAAAGGCCCTATCGCTGACATCACTTCACACTTCCAAAGAGCGAAGTTCACACTCATCTTATCAGCAATAGAGATGGGTAGATAAAGATGATTCCAGTCTACAAACCCAACCCCCCTTCACTTCCGCATTCTGCCTTGGATTATGAGGGCATTGTCATAAGAAGTGATATCATTCCCCTGCTTTTTATTTAATTGAACCTATATTTATTATTTGACAGAATACAAAATAAGGATTTTTCTCTCTTTTGTTTAGGTAGTAATGATGGGTTTCTGTTGCTCCAACAGTGTAGTAGTGTAATGGTTTAAGTCTAGTGCGATTGGAGTCTTAAAGTATTTTCAGAGGATTTCGAGGCATGTCAGTGTACTTTGTCACACAGGATTTATAGTTTTATTGCAGCTTTTAATGGTGTCTCAGAGTGGCTAAGCTAATGTTGCTATAGCTGACCTCTACCCTTCTGAGCTCTGCCAAACTGTGTTGCTATTGATTTGATCTGAGCTCTCTAGAGTAGACTGTGTTTCAGGGCAACAGGTGGACTGGGAAGTGGCACTGGCTAAATTGGCCAGGCCCAGTATGTACAATACATTCAAAAACTATTCAGACCCCTTGACTTTTTTCTACATTGTTACATTACAGCCTTATTCTAAAATTAATTAAATTTTTAAAAAATCTCATCAATCGACACACAATACCTCATGACATAGGTAAAACATTTTTTTTTTTTTGCAAATGTATATAAAACAAAACACGTATTTAAATAAGTATTCAGACCCTTTGCTATGAGACTCTAAATTGATCTTCGGGACATCCTGTTTCCATTGATCATTCTTCATCTTTCTACAACTTGATTGGAGTCAACCTGAGGTAAATTCAACTGATTGGACATGATTTGGAAAGGCAAACACCTGTCTATAAAAGGTCCAACAGTTGACAGTGCATATCAAAGCAAAAACCAAGCCACGAGGTCGAAGGAATTGTCTGTAGACCTCCGAGACAGGATTGTGTAGAAGCACAGATCTGAGGAAGGGTACCAAACAATGTCTGCAGCATTGAAGGTCCCCAAGAACACAGTAGCTTCCATCATTCTTAAATGGAAGAATTTTGGAACCACCAATATTTCCTAGAGCTGGCTGCCCAGCCAAACATCAATCAGGGGAGAAGGG
Source organism: Oncorhynchus keta (assembly GCF_023373465.1). Taxonomy (NCBI): domain Eukaryota; kingdom Metazoa; phylum Chordata; class Actinopteri; order Salmoniformes; family Salmonidae; genus Oncorhynchus; species Oncorhynchus keta. The sequence goes on from NC_068441.1 coordinate 13,898,146, forward strand.
CCTTGGTCAGGGAGTTGAACAAGAACCTGATGGTCACTCTGACATAGCTACAGACTTCCTCTGTGTAGATGTGAGAACCTTCCAGAGGGACAACCATCTCTACAGCAGTCCACCAATCGGGCCATTACGGTAGAGTGGCAAGACGGAAGCCCCTCCTCAATAAAAGGCATATGACAGCCCGCTTGGAGTTCGCCAAAAGGCACCTAAAGGACTCTCCGACCATGATCAACAAGATTATCTGGTCTGATGAAGCCAATATTGAACTATTTGGCCTGAATGCCAAGCGTCACTTCTGGAGGAAACCTGGCAACATCCTTACGGTGAAGCATGGTGGTGGCAGCATGATGCTGTGGGGATCTTTTTCAGAGACTGGGAGACTAGTCAGGACCGAGGTAAAGATGAACCGAGAAAAGTACAGAGGTCCAGAGTGCTCAGGTCCTCAGACTGGGGTGACGGCTCACCTTCCAACAGGACAACGACCCTAAGCACACAGCCAAGACAACACAGGAGTGGCTTCGGGACAAGTCTCTGAATGCTCGATCAAACATCCCTGGAGAGACCTGAAAATAGCTGTGCAGCAACGCTCCCCATCCGACCTGACAGAGCTTGAGAGGATCTGCAGAGAAGAATGGTAGAAAGTCCCCAAATACAGGTGTGCCAAGCTTATAGCGTCATACCCAACAAGACTCGAGGCTGTAATTGCTGGCAAAGGTTATTATGCTAATGTAATATGAAGAAAAAAATCTTATTTACCACGACGGCCTACCCTGGCCAAACACGGATGACGCTGGGCCAATTGTGCACCGCCCTATGGGACTCCCAATCACGGCCGGATGTGCTACAGCCTGGATTCGGTCCAGGGACTGTAGTGACACCGCTTGCACTGAGAAGCAGTGCCTTAGACCGCTGCACCACTCCGGAGCCCCACTGTAATTCTTAGACAAGTCAGTTAAATCTTCAGGGCCATCCTCCACTCCCACCTTCACCTCAGTTATCCTGGTTGTACAAGTCGTTAAATGCTTTAGGTGGATAGGAGCTAGGTCTGGTTTAATGCAGGGGTCGTTGGCTGGCTTGTGGCGATGAGGGTGAGAACGTCGGCGAGTCCTAAGGCCAGGACTTGGCTACACTAGACTAGAGCAGGCCAAGTCTTTCAGTATTTTGTTGAAAGCTAGGCATGAATTACCTTGCTAAGTACGTTGGGCTGTGGTCTTGATCATGCTGACTAATGTTAAACAAGCCTGCTCATTTAGATAAACAGTGCCATGCAGTGGAATGCACCATTCCTGAGTTTCAGCAGAGGACTATATTTATAGTGTTCGCCACACTCAGATTTATTTTAGCTTTCAAAATGTGTTTTTGGACTGTTAAATTGACCACGTAGATAATTGAGGATATATTTTTTTAAATGTCTAAGAAAATCAGCCCTTACACACCCTTACTTTTTAATCTCTAGATCTGTTTGCTGAGTTGCTTTAGGACTTTTTTCTGCCCCCTAGCCTTCCACTCTTTTGCTGCTATGGTATGGCAGGCTCTGGAGAGCATTAGCTCCTGTCATTGGGGCGTAACCCCACCCCCTCTACTCGTGATTGTAGAGGAGAAGGAAAACGGTGGCATTATCACCGGCTGCTCATACAGTAGGTGTTAAAACACAGTGAAAGTTATCTGATCAGATAACAAGAAAATGAAGCACAATAAAGAGAACACAATTCTGAAGTTGCATAAACACTCCCCCTTGGCCTATCGGTATACTGGGAATACACACAGACACACACACACACACAGTTTGTTTGTTATTGTGGCCCTCCGGCACCAGTACGGCAGGTTTTGTTCTCAAATGTGACCTTCCTTCTTCACTCTACTCTAAATGGACAACCGCAAACAATGACATGTTTTACATTTCTGTAGTATCCTATACCCCCATAGCACAAGCATTTTCTTACACCTGAAACCTGTTTTAGGGGGCATGACAGCAGCCTTCCTCTCTGAGTTGTTGTTTTATTGGTTGTTTGTAATGAGGAGCCCTCCAGTTAGGCCTAAGCTTCATTATCCTCCGTTTGTACCAAGATTTTCTGTGGAAGATTACTGCGGTCGGTGTTGCTCGCTGCCCTGCGGCGGTGTTCTCAGTTATATTCGGAGCCCCGGCCGGCCCAGCCTGGCGGAGAAAACCCTGGGATTTTTCACTTTGCTTCAGTATAATGAGGTAATTGCCTCCTGTAGCAGGGACAGCAATTTTGCAATCTGGCACAATGGTGGCAGGAGGGCCCAGCCAATGATCAGCCCACCGCCCTGTCAGAGCTCTGCCTGCGGGGTACACGCTACCATTTATTTCCTCACACACACCTACTGTAGAGAGAGAAACGTATCTCCACAGACACTGGGAGAGGGAGCTAGAGAGCAGGATTTGTGTTAGAATAGAGAGAGAGGTAAAAGGGTAGGCAGAAAGCTGGAAAGGGAGGCAGCTGTGCAACGTGGGACCTGTGACTATTTGAAGAATGCCTCTTTTAAATTATCATTCCAATTTTCTCTCAAGTCTGATGGGTTCGTTTAACCTCGTACCCTGTGGCAACCTGTAGTGAAAGTGTGTTGGAAAGAGCAGGTCTCCCAGACCCTGTTTAGAGCAAAGCGGTCTGCTGAGGCTGTGCAGGCTGCCTGCCACCAGAGGAAGCAGCAGGAATGTGGTGCGTCAGGTAAATCTGTCCCCAGACTCTGGGAACAAGCAGCCATCTCTCCACAGGCTTGTGAAACATTCCTAGCCCATCTCTCATGTCTGGAGGCAGCCAGGGCTGTGGGCTCCTTTTGTCTCAGAGCAGACCTCACTGAAACACTGCTTTCCCTAGTAGACTGCAGCCCCCACTGTCTGCTGACAAGAAGTAGGAGATGAAACATGTGTGTGTGTGTGTGTATATGTACGGCCATTTGTTTGTGAGAGACATTTTTGTCTATGAGTGTATTTGGCTCACAGGATTTTCTACAGTTTGATGAACTCTGTCTGGCTATAAGTAATCTCTCGTGGACAGATCTACGTAAACATAACTGATAAGCTACCGTAGAATCTGTCACCATCCTTTGCGAGGGTGAAGACTTCGCAAACCAGAAATCTCCATTTCTAACACGCTTATCACCAAAACCCTAATCAAGCATCTGACCAAATTAGGCAAAATATTATTTCTGGGTTAACAGGCTACTGTAACACTATCTCTGAACAAATCACTATTTGATGTTAATCACCGTGCCAGTGAGGTGGTGGCTATTTAATGCATGGTTACTCTAAACTGAAAATTGACTTGTACACAGATTGATGGCTGTGGGCTACATTGTGTAATGTATGTATACATTTTGTTTTTATATTGATCTGAGAGCCGCCAGTTGCTTGGCCCTGGTGTAAACCAAGCCAGACACACTATTGATTGGGAACCCCTGAAACAGAACTAAAATGGGAATACAGGGTTGTCACAATGTTATAGGGAGGTGGCACAGTTGAAAAAACACATGAAATGAAGGTTCTGGTGGTGTGTGTCGACAAGACTAATCAGCTTGTTTTGTTCCTCAGAAATCTTGGCCACAACAAGTTGACAGCCATTGATGTCGGAGTCTTCTCAAACCTCCCAAACCTACGAGAGCTGTAAGTACCTCAGACCTCTCTCTGTCACTGTCTGTGTGTGTGTTCATTTTCTCTCAACCAGGAGTTCCCCTTGGCTGTGTGTGTGTGGGGACTGGGCTCAGCCATTTCAATGGCTGTCATTCAGAACAGAATAGGATCGATTGGCAAGCAGACAACTAATCTATGAATGCATTGGGGCGGGAGGGGGCTGAGTGGTTAAAGTGTTGGGCCAGTAACCGAAAGCTTTCTGGATCGATTTCCAGAGCAGACAAGGTAAACATCTGTCGTTCTGTTCCCCGGTAGGCTGTCATTGTAAATAAGAATTTGTTCTTACCTGACTGGCCTAGTTAAATAAAGATTTTTTTTTTTAAATACACAACAACAACAAAAAATCTCCTCACAATGTGCTTCACCTTCACTTCCTAGTGTGCGTGCGCATGTCTGGCTGTGTGTCTATGCAGTGTTGTGTGTTTAGGCTAATAAAATGATTTATTTTAGCGATAGGCCTAGCAGGCTTCCCAATGCTAGCGTTAGAGGGGGCATCAATGATGTTCTTACTGGACAGTACCCTGAACAAACACTGCAGTAGATCGGCATCTCACACAATCACTTACTCTCACCATAATAGGTAGGCCCCTTACTGATATATGGTACATTTATTCTCAGTCACATACATTAACTTATCCTTGGATGTGTTGTCTTGAAATTAGTCCAATTGAGGATATTAAGCTTTCTCCATCTACCGACACCACGCAGGCCGAAACCTGGCTTGTGAATATCTGATGTGCTCAAGAGGGTCTATCTTCAACCCAGGCAGGGAGGCCACAGACACTGACACCTGTCAGAGCCCAAGCGCCCACTCTAGCCTGACACGGCTTCATCCATCCATGTTTTTTACGCGCAAGCAATTCTGTTCTATATGAATGATTCAGATGAATGAACATGCCACCATGTTGATCCACTTCCTTATTAGACTACGACACTGTGAAGCAACCTCATGTCCTCAAGTTCACTTCCAAATACAACTTGGTCAGTCAATACACAGCAGTGTTATCTCAATACAGTGTTCTGTTACTTTCTCCTCTCCATCCATTCTGTCTTCTAACATCGCTGCCTCTGTTTCCTTCAGGCGCCTGGACCATAATGAGCTGACGTCCATCCCTGATCTCGGTCCGGCTGTGTCTCAGATCACTTCCCTCTACCTGTGAGTGCACATTTAATTTACCACCATGAGGATGTCAAGCTGGCATCACACTGTCCCTCGCCAAATTGTCAATGTTTGTTTGAGTGTAAGTTGAGTTATGACCAAGAATATGAGTGAGACACTCTTTCTAGTTGAATTGCTATGCTATGACTGTCGTATGGTGTAACGTTGACCATGCGGAGCACTAAGAAAGTGCTCCAAGGTTCTATCCTGGTTAAAGTTGTGAAACTCTGCCTGGAGGGACTGCCTATGCTGGCATCTCACAGGAGATTTACTGCCCTATTTGGAAAGAGACGCTGTGTGTGTGTGTGTGTGTGTGTGTGTGTGTGTGTGTGTGTGGGCTGTGAGCCTAGTGGCCCCCTCGACAGACAGACACACAATTGTGACACTGTCCTGCTTGCTTGGCCTACTGAGTAAGTATTTGTTGTTTTCCCGACAGTTCACCTCTCATGGTGGCTAAGGAACATTCAATCATCTCACTCAACCTCAAACAGGAGAGAAAGTCCATAGGTTCGGTCTCAGCCGTTACCATTGAAGACAATTTGCAGCCTGCTTGTCTGTTGGTATAACACCCACTTCAATGCACTCACTCGTGGTTGTAACAGTCCAGCAGGTTCCTGTAAAACTGACCATCACCATGCATCACTTTCAGTGCCTCTCCCTACGCATCATCCGTCGGCCCCTCAAAATAGGCTGTGTAGTGTTCTCGCTAACTGTCTCGAAGCACTTTCTGTCAGATTTGTGACAGTTCTAATTCAGCGATATGTGAAACTGCCTGTCAAACAGGACACAGTTGAAGTCGGAAGTTTACATACACTTAGGTTGGAGTCATTAAAACTCGTTTTTCAACCACTCCACAAATTTCTTGTTAACAACCTATAGTTTTGACAAGTAGGTTAGAACATCTACTTTGTGCATGACACAAGTCATATTTCCAACAATTGTTTACAGACAGATTATTTCACTTATAATTCACTGTATCACAATTCCAGTGTGTTAGAAGTTTACATACACTAAGTTGACTGTGCCTTTAAACAGCTTTGAAAATGTCAGAAAATGGTGTCATGGCTTTAGAAGCTTCTGATAGGCTAATTGACATAATTTGAGTCAATTGGAGGTGTACCTGTGGATGTATTTCAAGGCCTACCTTCAAACTCAGTGCCTCTTTGCTTGACATAATGGGAAAATCAAAAGAAATCAGCCAAGAACTCAGAAAAGAAATTGTAGACCTCCACAAGTCTGGTTCATCCTTGGGAGCAATTTCCAAACGCCTGAAGGTACCACGTTCATCTGTACAAACATTAGTACGTAAGTATAAACACCATGGGACCACGCAGCCGTCATACCGCTCAGGAGGGAGATGTGTTCTGTCTCCTAGAGATGAACGTACTTTGGTGCGAAAAGTGCAAGTCAAACACAGATCAACAGCAAAGGACCTTGTAAAGATGCTGGAGGAAACTGGTACAAAAGTATCTATATCCACAGTAAAACGAGTCCTATATCGACATAACCTGAAAGGCCGTTCAGCAAGGAAGAAGCCGCTGCTCCAAAACCGCCATAACAAAGCCAGACTACGTTTTGTAACTGCACATGGGGACAAAGATTGTACTTTTTGGAGAAATGTCCTCTGGTCTGATGAAACAAAAATATAACTATTTGGCCATAATGACCATCGTTATGTTTGGAGGAAAAAGGGGGAGGCTTGCAAGCCGAAGAACACCATCCAAACCGTGAAACACGGGGTGGCAGAATCATGTTGTGGGGGTGCTTTGCTGCAGGAGGGACTGGGGCACTTCACAAAATAGATGGCATCATGAGGACTGACAATTATGTGGATATATTGAAGCAACATTTCAAGACATCAGTCAGGAAGGTAAAGCTTGCTAGCAAATGGGTCTTCCAAATGGACAATGACCCCAAGCATACTTCCAAAGTTGTGGTAAAATGGCTTAAGGTCAACAAAGTCATGGTATTGGAGTGGCCATCACAAAGCCCTGACCTCAATCCTATAGAAAGTTTGTGGGCAGTACTAAAAAAGTGTGTGTGAGCAAGGAAGCCTAAAAACCTGACTCAGTTACACCAGCTCTGTCAGGAGGAATGGGCCAAAATTCACCCAACTTATTGTGGGAAGCTTGTGGAAGGCTACCTGAACCGTTGGACCAAGTTAAACCATTTAAAGGCAATGCTACCAAATACTAATTGAGTGTATGTAAACTTCTGACCCACTGGGAATGTGTTGAAAGAAATAAAAGCTGAAATCAATCATTCTCTATACTATTATGCTGACATTCACATTCTTAAAATAAAGTGTTGATCCTAGCTGACCTAAGACAGGGATTTTATACGAGGATTGAATGTCAGGAATGGTGAAAAACGGAGTTTAAATGTATTTGGCCAAGGTGTATGTAAACTTCCGATTTCAACTGTATGTTGGAGGTTTAGTTTGAAGAAAAAAAATCTGTCATTGCCTCTTAAAGTTTTCTGCTTGATTCTAGGTCACTGTAAAGCCTCAAGGTTTTCATTTAGGCTATGTGTTTGAAGTGACTGCTAGTTCAGGAGACTGCAGTTCGTAGCTCTACTCTGCTCAGGACAAGCTTCTTTTTTTGGCCTGATTCTCAGCCTGTTGCTATGGGAAGCTCAGTGCATGATGGGAAGAGGCATATCTTTCCAAAGCTGCAGAGCTGAAAGGAGTAGAACCTGCAGCTGGAGCTGTCACTCACAGGGCTTACTGTAAAAAGGTGACAGGAAGGGTTGGGGGATGGGAAAGGGCTGGCTCAGGATGACATCACTGTTACCGCCACAAGGCGGGCATTTTGAGGTGGGAAGTACTGGAGCTCAGGTTTTGCCCACAAGTAACCCCACCTCACCCAGCTCCCTGTCTGCCCCCCACCTTCTGGTCTGTTTGTTAGGCTGATCCTGGCTGGATGGAAGTGGGGACTAAATTCCTCTGCCTGTGGTGGAGAGGGGCAGGAATGCTGTCTGACAGCAGTGCTGTGTGAGACTGCAGCCGCAGAGCGAGGGGGAGAGCGGAAGGAGAGAGAAAGGGTGCTAGAACAGAGGGTTGTCTGTCACCATCCCCTGACCTGCGCTGGCTTCTCTCTGGGCTGAGAGGAGAGGAAGAGATGATGGCCACAGTGAGACCAGCCTCTGTGCTCCACTCTTATGTTATCCCTTCAACCAGCTGGCCTCCTCTCCTCCAACGGAGTTTCTGAAGCATCGTGTGGTGATTCTCTCTGACAACACCAGGCACTTTCTTGTTTTCTCTTTGTCTCGCTACCTCTCTGTCTTTCTCCCAATATCACTCGTTCTCTCTCCCACACGCCCAACGGTTCTTTTGATCCTCTAACTTGTGGAGTTCATCATGCAGATCAGCCAGTCAGAGCGGCCCTAACCAGCTAATCTGTGTGGCTGCGGGGCTTTGGCTTGGATTAATCACTGCTCTCTGATCAGCCATGGCCCCACACCGGCCCGGGGCTCCCACACTCCCACAATGCACCTGGCATCCTGCTCTCCCAGAATGCAGCAGGGCTCCCACGCTCCAACAATGCCACAGCAGGCCACCAAACCCCCATATAATCACATGGGCCAGGGGAGAGTGAGACTTCTCCATTGTCCGGCATCCGCCCTTCCAACTTCAAAGAGAGGTGTCAAAACAACTCCATGAAAATCACATGGTTAATGGGATGAAATGATTTAAAATAACTGTTCTATTGTCCTCATTCCCAACATCAAAACGAGGTAGCATCCACACAGATCAAAGTGGAAATGGGAGAATGGGCTGTAGTGTAAACACTTTTGTTATCAGCACCCTCAACCTCAAAAGCGGTGTCAAAATCGACCCTAGGAAAATCAAATGGCTAAATGGATGATGAGATTTGGAATTAAGGGATCTGTTGAATGTACCACAGACATCAAAGAGAGAGGGAAAGCCAACCCCCAAAATTGCATTGGCAATGAGATAATCGGTTTTTATATTAACAAACGTATTGTCTGCATCCCCCAACATCAAACATCACAGCCCCCGTCCCACCCCAGTCCCCACCTCTCCCCTCGCCCATCCTCTGAGTATCACACAGCTGGACTATTTTGGCTGTGGGAGAATGGGGTTGAGGAACTGTACTTGGAGAGAGAAGAGAGGGGAAGGGAGAGCGGGACATTGTAGTTAGCATCTGAGAGACGGAGAGATCCAAGCCAGCCTCGCCCTCCTGCTTGATCCAAGACTGCCTAGTTTTTCCCAGCAAGGGTCAGCAGCTGTTGACCCTTCCTCACCCCTCCCTCCCTGTTCAGTAGAGCCTCAGTTCTCCCCCTGTCAGTCAGTCTCCCTAAGCCTTCCTCTCTGTCTCTGGGCTTCCCAGGGGCTTCATGTAGGTCAGGGAGGAGAGGGAGGGCCTGAGACTCATCCTAAACCCTTTCCACCACTGTTTATCCAGGTGGGCTCTGGGCTGCTGTGGGACCCCACTCCCCTCATGGCCCAGAGTAAAGGGTCTACAGAGGGTTTTACTTGACCATCTGTGTGTGTGTGTTTTTCTGCAGTTTGTCTGCCGGGACACCTTTCTGGAAACACCAGAGGACAAACGTCCAATTTTTACCAAACACTGTTTGATGCTAGGTCTGGGAGTTGACTCTAAATGAGGTTCCTTGTGTCGTTTTACTCATGGCATGGGCTTTATTTGAAGTCAAATGTCATGTTGATTTCAGTTAGTGAAGAGACTAGGAATGTTACTGACCCTGATCCTCTTGAGGAGACAGGAATTCCAGGCAGGGATCAGCAGTTCCTGGCGTGTGTGCTGTTGGGTTCAGGTCACATGGAGGGTGGTGTGTCAGAGAAGGGGGTCAGTAACACTAGCCGTAGTGTCAGGGAGGTGCTACCGAGGCTGGGGTTTATACCGTATTTTTAGTGTAGAACGGTGTTGATGCATGTACTGGTTGGGGTTTTTACGTTACCTATGACAGTATATCAATGTTTGGTTTGTTAATTGTGTTACACCGTGTGTAATGTCTGTTTTTATAGTTTGCTCCGTGTGCTACTTACTCTCTCTCTCTCGCCCTCCCTCCTTCCACCCACACCAAGCCCCACCCCGGTCACACATGGA